>NC_051283.1:26085110-26350110 GCF_015220745.1 Sebastes umbrosus | reverse complement strand
GCGAAACTTAAAAGCAACGCGTTCCAAACGTAAAACGCGTTTTGAACGCAAACAAAAATACTTCTTTAGGTTTAGGCAATAAAACTACAACTTCTTTAGGTTTAGCCACAAAACTACAACTTCTTTAGGTTTAGGCAATAAAAGTACAACTTCTCTAGGTTTAAGCAACAAAACTACAACTTCTTTAGGTTTAGGCAACAAAACTACAACTTCTTTAGGTCTAGGCAATAAAACTACAACTTCTTTAGGTTTAAGCAACAAAACTACAACTTCTTTAGGTCTAGGCAATAAAACTACAACTTCTTTATGTTTAGGCAATAAAACTATGATATCTTTAGGTTTAGGCAACAAAACTACAACTTCTTTAGGTTTACAAACACAAAGACAACTACACATTGTTAGTTTCACACAGGATGCGAACTCATCAACAAGAGGAGAGAAAAGGAGACAAACAGCAGTAAACTCTAAAAGATTACAACATTAAGTGAATATTTTCCAAAGCAAAATACTGAATACGACAGTGGATACAACAAAGAACCTCTCAAGAGTTGCTTTATCACGAGCCTTTCTGGTTAAATCCAATCATCTGATTGATCACAAATCACTTTATAACCTGACAGAATCTGTCTAAAAGCTTGTTTGGCAGCATCTCAAACAAGCTGTCAGACTCACAGCTGTCCACTTCATTTTTTATCACTGAGTCATCCTCCAGAAGAGACAAGCCTTCATTTCAGCTGCCAGAAAGACAAAACCTTCCTGCTGTGCATTCACTACAACGCTTTTATTATAAACACTTACAATATATTTAATGATACAGCAATTATATAGGAAGATATGTAGATTATTTCTTGTTTCTCCAACCCGTCACCCACTGAACAGCCACATTCAACCCTGAAATAAAAGATTGGGGGCTGTCAAAGTTAATGCAATAATAACACATTAACACAAACAGGTGTTAACGCCACTAATTTCTTTACCGCATTAACGCAACTTGTGATTTTTAGCAGGCTAAGTTTTAAAGCTAGAATGAAGATACTGGCATCATATGAAACTACAAAAACCTAAGGAATCCAGTGTACTGTAAGTTGTCGTTTTTACAGTTCAGTTTTTTTATGCTTTAAATAAACGAGATATAACGTATCAATTCGTGTGATTTAGAGGTGGATTTTGTTACCTTTGGACAGAGCTGGTTAGCTCAGCTTTATGCTAAGCTAAGCTAATTGTACAAAGATAAGGAGATAAGTAAGAAGTTTGTTTCCCAAACTATTCCTTTGAGAAAGACAACCTGAAGAAAAGAAACAAACGAAGAAAACAAATATAGAATAAAGGAGTAAAATAAAAGTGTGACAAAATGGTTTCACATTGTGTGGATTACTCGAGTGACATGCAATCACGTGTTTAAACCATCTCTCTCTTGTTTAAACCCAAATAAAACACAGAAGGACTAGTTTTAGCCTGAGTAGACAAGATGCAGACAAAACAAGCCGAGGCAGTCCTCTTCTGACATAAACCCATCTTTGTTTTTCTCCTCTGTTTAGGTTTTTTTACGTCAGTGTGAGCTGGATGATTGGCCGGTCGAGATGTATAGGGGAGATCTCCTCATTCAACACACACACACACACACACACACACACACACACTACTATCCCTTCTCCGTCCTCATTTTCTCCGCTGTTCTTTCCTCCAACAGCTGCAGGACTCCCAGCATCTCCTGCACAGCTGACCCGGATACACTGACAGCCATGAAAAGAGCTGTTGTTGTCCACTGATGACACACACACACACACACACACACGCAGACACACACACACACACACACACACACACGCAGACACGTGCACATCACCACTTAACAGCAACAGACTTGTAGCAGGAAACATGAGCGCAGACCTGTGATGGCTGCTGGTGTCATCATAATCCCCCTTTTTAACTTTTTATTGTTTAAATCCAGAGATTAAAAGTGGATGAATGAAATGAAACTGTATCTAAGCAAACTAAGTCAACTCATATTTAAAGGGACTGTTTGTAAGAATCAGAATTGCTTCGATTCCCGGCTCCTCCAGCCTGAATGTTAAAGTGTCCCTGAGCAAGATACTGAACCTCAAATTGCTCCAGAAGGCTGTGCCATCGGTGTGTGAATGAGAATTTAGATTGGATCCTGATGGGCAGGTTGGCATGGCAGCCTCTGCTATCAGTGTATGAATGTGTGTGTCATAGGGCTGTCAATGGAAAAACTGGAATGGACATTTTTCAAAGGGGTCCCTTGACCTCTGACCTCCAGATATGTGAATGTAAATGTGTTCTATGGGTACCCACGAGTCTCCCCTTTACAGACATGCCCACTTTATGATAATCACATGCAGTTTGGGGCAAGTCATAGTCAAGTCAGCACACTGACACACTGACAGCTGTTGTTGCCTGTTGGGCTGCAGTTTGCCATGTTATGATTTGAGCATACTTTGTATGCTAAATGCAGTACCTGTGAGGGTTTCTGGACAATATTTGTCATTTTTTTTGTGTTGTTAATGATTTCCAATAATAAATATATACATACATTTGCATAATGCAGCATATTTACCCACTCTCATGTTGATAAGAGTATTAACTACTTGACAAATCCCCCTTTAGGGTACATTTTGAACAAATAAAACGTGTGATTAATTTGGGATTAATTCTACAACAATTCTATAATTTCATTTAGTAGACGCTTTTGTCCAAAGCGACCTGAAGGGACAGGCTGTCAGTGTTGCTGACTTGGCGACTTTCTCGCTAGATTTAGTGACTTTTGGAGCTAGTGCTGCTCGCTACTTTCATTGAAAAAGAGTTGGCAACACTGGGCCGGGTTTTTAGGTGCGATAATTTTTTTAAATTTAGCGTACGCTTGCTGGTTTCTCAACATTACCAACCCTACCTTTAATAATTTTGTTTATGTATTAGTAATAATGTTGAGGTTTGGACTGTTGCTTGAACAAAAAAAACATTGTGAATGTGCCACTTTGGACTCTGAGTAATTGTGACGACATTTCTCACTATTTTTTATTTTATTTTTTACAAACAATCAATTAATCGAGAAAATAATCGGCAGATTAATCCATAATGAAAGTAGTCATTACTTAAAAATACTTAAAAAAATGAGCTCCACCCCACCAACTCCAACAATAAATCCTTCTTTTACATGAATGCATGAGTAATAATAATCTAATGATTATATACATATAACTACATTTTCCTGATTATACTTACATACTTTTACATTTTCACTGCAGGACTTTTACTTGTAACGGAGTATTTGTACGGTGTGGTATTAGTGCTTTTACTTAAGCAAAGGATCTAAATGCTTTGTACACCACGGCTTTGTTGTAGCTGCTTTTAAAATCCTAATTTTGGGTCAGAAAACTTGTTTTGGTATCGTTTGCTGTTGTTTGACCTAGTTACATTATGTAATTGCGATTTGTACTGTCATGTCCCACATTCTGCAGCGGGAGAAGAAGACTGGTGCAGTCGATAAAACAAATTGTTTCCTGCTTTGTTTCATTTTTTTTTAAAGCGGGGCTTACAAATGAGGCCCGGCAGCTGTATTTCTTTTTCTTTTTCCTGCTCTCATCACTGACACTTTCATCCACATCCAAACGCACAGTGGATCCGTCTTGCCTTTCTGTCACACACCCACTGATCTTATTTTATTTTATTTATATATTTTTTTTCAAACAGAGCAGCATGAATGCACTAGATTGAACATCAGTTTTCTGCAGCAGAAGGAGCTCCTGTTCCCTCTGTTCTTTCATTTGAGTTTTTCTATGGTGTAATTATAGCTTCTATTTTCTCACATTTCTGAATATACAGTAGCTGCTGTAACTTGACTTGTTTGCCTCAAATTGAATACTTTATAAAGTCATTAAGTGTCGGTAGCCTACTTCATGTACACCCATTGATATTTGTTCACCTACTTGTATGTCCATAAGAATTACATGTTTGTTTGTTCAGCTGTGTTGTTTTTAGTTGTTTGTCTATATCTACTATCCTGTAAATTGCTCCGTGTGTACGATAAACCACATTCTTTGTATGTGTTCACATACTAAAGCTTATTCTGATTCTGAGTTGGGTTCAGCCAGAGGCACTTCAGGTTGGAAAGGATCCCTTTAGCATCCCGCTCTTTAAAGGAAGGAAACAAAGGCTGCCACATCAAAAACAAAAAATGATGAACAGCATTAAAAAAAAAATAAAAAAAATAAGATAAAAAATAAGAGCAAGAAACAGGATGTCAGACCTCAGAGATGAGAGAAAACCAGGGCAACGACTTCACAGTGATAAAAGTGTGGGTGGGTGGGTGGGTGAAAGGAGGACAGAAAGTGGGAATAGAGATGCTGGGAGGAGAGAAATGGCGAGGAAAAGGGGAACGAGAGCGGGAAGAGACATTAACGAGGCCACGGGACGGGCGGGCGGGCGGGGGGGACAATAAGCTCAGCTGTGGTTGCTGCTGTAGTCAGACAGGTTCACCTGATGACACATCTGTCTGT
The DNA here is from genome assembly GCF_015220745.1 of Sebastes umbrosus. Taxonomy (NCBI): domain Eukaryota; kingdom Metazoa; phylum Chordata; class Actinopteri; order Perciformes; family Sebastidae; genus Sebastes; species Sebastes umbrosus. The sequence continues at coordinate 26,345,593 of NC_051283.1, read as the reverse complement.
CTGACTCATCCAGACTCTGTAATCTCACTCTTAAAGACCCGCAGACGTCACAGAGGGGAGAGACAACACACGCCACAGTGGGATTACATGAGGATGATTCAGGCCAGTTTCAGGCTTTTATTAAAATATCAAGTAATGACCTGATTTATTGTCCACTACTGACATCACGGAGGTCCCTAATGCACTGACCACTAATACAGTACACTGCACCGCTGGTCTGTTGCACGGATGATGACTCGTGATGAAATGAGTTGTTATGTCCAGACATTTTAATCTTGATGGACAATGCAGAGTATACAGGTACAAACTTAAATACACATTTACAAAAACTGAGATTACAAGTGCACACATTTATGAATGATTTGATAAGACTGGCTGTTTCTGTTTGAATGAATGAATGAGAGGGTTTGCAGTCTACTATGTGGCCTAATATTGTTCTGCATACATGTGGTGATACTGCTCTCTAGTGGACAATTCAAGTCTATGATGACCTTTTGCGAGGAAAGAAGAAACTATATTCTATTATAGTGGGGCAGCTAAACTGAAATATTCATAACAATTGTGCATTTTGTGAGAATAGCATGAAATTTGGCACAGATGCAGGTTAATATGTTATAAAAAAGATATAGATATCGGGGCGCTGCAAATCTGGCTCCTGGGGGCCGCCAAATAGACGCTAAATATTCTTAAAGGGGACATATCACACTAATTTTCAGGTTCATACTTGTATTTTGTATATGTATATAGTATATAAGTCTAATGCAGTGAGGGACAAAGTGCAAATGTACTACGGAGTATTAGGGCCACATTGAGGGAAAAAAATCAGAGATTTCGAGAATTAAGTCATAATTTTACGAGAAAAAAAGTCTTAATATTACGAGAATAAAGTCATAACTTTATGAGTAAAAAGTCGTAATATTAAGAGAATAAAGTCATAACTTTACCAGAAAAGAAGTCGTTATATTATGAGAATAAAGTCATAACTTTACCAGAAAAGAAGTCGTTATATTATGAGAAAAGAAGTCGTAATATTATGAGAAAAGAAGTCGTAATATTACGAGAATAAAGTCATAACTTTACCAGAAAAGAAGTCAATATTACGAGAAAAGAAGTCGTAATATTACGAGAATAAAGTCATAACTTTACGAGAAAAGAAGTCGTTATATTATGAGAAAAGAAGTCGTAATATTACGAGAATAAAGTCATAACTTTACGAGAAAAAACAAAATAACACGCAAAATTATTGATTTATAATATTATGACTTTTTCTCATAATATTACGACTTTTTTCCGTAAACCTATGACTTTATTCTCGTAATATTATGACATTATTCTCGAAATCTCAGATTTATTTTATTATTTCCTCAATGTGGCCCTAATACTCTGTCGTACCATCGTACCATAGACCTACAACAATGATAAATAAAAAATGAAAATGTAAACAAAAAAATCAGTTATACATTTCCACTAATTAAAAAAAAAAAAAATCCACATGGAGCCACTGGAGAGGGGCTTAAGAGAGACATGTGGCTCCAGAGATGCAGCTTGCTGACCCCTGATATAGCTGCACTATCGAGTACTGTAGGCCCAACGTCACTGAATGCGTGCGCGCTCCCGCGACCACTTTCCATTCATGCACGAGACCTGTCTGTTTGATTCGCAAGGTGGAGGCAGCTGGTGACGTCAAGCGACGCGCTAACTAACAAACAAACATGGCGGACTGAAACATAACTCCCGCCGAAAGTAAAGTAGGATAATCAATAACAAAATGACTGAAGAGCTTGAAGACCTGTGATTTAATGAAGTAGTTAATTCGTCGTCAGTGTTCCTAGCAGGAGGAAGAGAGTGCCAGGTAACGTAAATATTACTTTAATATTATATTAATATTACTAGTTTAGCTAACTGTTGCTACTAGCTTAATTGGTTAGCTAACAAGCTAACTGTTGCTAACTAGCCTCAACGAGCCAGTTTAATGACGTCATCTTTCACTTTGTGATGACAGTTAGAAGCTATTGGAAAATTACTGCACAATTAATGGTGGTTGTTTTGTGGCTTTTTGTTTATGACATGTCAGTGCATGTCACAGCCTAAGAGACAACCACAACAACAACACATAGATGTAACTCACACTCTCCTTTTATTTACTCCTCTACTTCATGTTTTTTTTTAGTTTTTTACATTTATCCTTTGAAATTGCAATATATATTTTTATTGATTGTTTTTTATTTGTTTGTTTGTTTTATTGACACAACAAACATTAATTACTTCTTTATTGTTTTCTTCAAATTACATGCATGTTCTTTTTAAATATCTATATATTGTAATTTGCTTAATGAATTGTGTATATGTGTATATATATATGTATATATATATATATATGTATATGTGTGTGTGTGTATATATATATATATATATATGTATGTATATGTGTGTGTGTATATATATATATATATATATGTGTGTATATGTGTGTGTATATATATATATATATATATATATATATATATATATATGTATATATATATATATGGCAACCAACTCTTTTAAAAGTTTTAAAACTTTAAGAGCTCTAGTAATGTCCTAGTATTTTTTCTGAACTTTTGGGGCTTCAACAACATTTCCTTAGTTTACATATTGCATTTGATTGATGTTATATAGGTTGATTCCAGTATTTTTAGACTATTTCAAACAAAGGAGTTTTTTTTCTCCACCAGAATTGCAGTGTGGAAAGGGCTTTGAAGCTACATATTACTATTAACAGTTAACTGACTAAATATAATGTAAAATTGGCTTTAAAGGATCTATTAAGCTGAAATGTGCAGGATTTTGCTGCTCTGCTCAGTTGCACCTGATGTTTTTGACAGTACTCTCCAGTAGAGGGCACTAGATACACGTGGTTATGTTGTATTCTCCTGGCTGCATGCCTTTGCTTCACTCTACCCTGATTAATGTTAAATCCTTGGGTGACAGTTTAGTTTGGACTTAACCTGTATTGGCAATGTGCTAAATGCTTTTTATAGTAGCACTGGGCTTGGCAGCAGTAGTAAAACTCAAATGAATGTCCCAAATTAATTGTAGGCCTATCATTGCCAGCTGCACTGTTTAGGGCAACACTGGATGAGCTGGTTGTTCATATATTACAGTTGGGATCAGAAATGAACGAGAGTAGAGACCGCATACAGTGTATACATTCCCACTAATCCTGGGAAGTGATTGACCAGTATGACTGGTATGTTAATGAAGTGGAACTAAAATATTCAGTTTACTGTAATAGAGGACTAAATAAACCAGAAAATATTCACATTTAAGAGGCTGGAATCAGAGAATTTTGACTTTTTAAAAAAATACTCAAACCAATTTATCAAAATAGTTGGCGATTTAATATAATAGTTAATCGATTAATCGTTGCAGCTTTACTGGAGTGTGACCTGTTTTATAAGTTCACAATAGGTCAGATGATTAACAGTTTTATCAGACAGCGGTCCTTAGAGCTCTAACAATTAGTTGATTAATCGATTGACCGAAAGAAATCTGCAACTAATATAATTATAATCGATTAATAATTGAATTTTTTTTTGGCAAAAATGACGAAACTTCTATGGCTTTCTTCTATGTCATTAAACTAAATCTATTTAGCTGTTGGTCAGACAAAACAAACAATCTAAATAGGTCACCTTTGGTTCTGGGAAATGTAATGAACATTTTTTGGCTGGACCGCAGAGGGCCATCCCTACAAAGCTGTCAAACTAGGCAATCTAGTTCTAAAATGAAACAAGATTCATCAGTGGCATCGCCTATTTCTCACTTCAAATGTTTTCAGAAGTAGAAAGTTTACGAGTAGAGAGCCATGTTGTTTCCTGTTTGAAATGGCAAGCAGAAAACCAAGGACCAATCAGGTGCCTTCAACGATCGGGTACGTCACCGCTTGAATGGCCAGTTGAGTGGAGAAGCGTCCCCTAGTGTCCTCGCTGGACCTGGTGGACATGTAGTAAAGGATGTAACATTATAGACATGACCACTGACTATTTGTGTAGCAATTTAGCCACAAATTCACAGACTGACCATACACGGTCCAGCCATGTACTCGGTTTTGACCGAGTCTTGTTTACCTTTGGACAGAGTCAGGCTAGCTCTTTCCCCCTGCTTACAGTTTTTTATGCTAAGCTGAGCTAACTGGCTGCTGGCTGTCGCTTCACATTCACCGACATGAGTGGTATTAATTTACTCATCTCAAACTCTCACCAAGAACGCAACTTTTCCAAATTGTCAAACCATTCCTTTAAGTCAACAATGTTCCAGCTTCTCAAATGTGAGAATTTGCTGCTTTTTTGAATTTCAAGTCATTGTGGATTTAATACTATTGGGGTTTTGGACTGTTGGTCAGACATTGTGAATATGTCGCCTTGGGTTCCGGGAAACTGTAAGTCACTATTTTCGCTCTTCCCTCAAAATAATTGACAGAATAGTCAATTATGAAAATCATCATTTGTTTTTTTTTGGGTGATCTGTGACTTGTATGTGTATAAAGTATATGAAGGCGGTCTTTGGTCCAACATTTCTTCTATTGTTCCTCCCAGTAAATAGATTAATTATATCACGGCTAAAGTTTCTACACGTGCTTCCTCCTGGCGTCTTGTATGTTTGTGTGTTGGCCAACCTGTCTGTCTTTGGAGGGGGGGCGCGGGGTCAAACCTGTTAACCTCTCCATTGAAGAACACATCATCGGGGGGGACGATGTGCAGTTCACTACACCTTTAGGCACACAAACAGACACCCTGATCCCACAGGCAGAACATAGCTTTCAGCACCGAGCAAACATTTGATCCGACAGCGGATCAGCTCACTAACCCTCATCCCCCCCATTAGCCTGCCGTGTTTCACTCCATTGCTTGTTTTTTATGGTGTACAGATGGAATAGATGCAATAGATAGAGGATAGATTTATATGCTGTAAGATGACATATACACACAGCAACAGCAACACAGCTTCAAAAGAGAAATTCATGATGGTGACTTCAGCGTTTAAATTGAGACATTAGTTGTGTGTTTAGGGTGTGATGGGATTTATAGGACCAGAAAGTGAAGCCTTTCAGCCCCTGTTTTGGGGTTTTGGGACTACTTGTTTGTTGTTGGAGAGCAGCCTGCGGTGTTAACCCATGACCCCGCTGACCTCTGACCTATGGGACGACAGCTCCATCCACGCGTCTGTGAGAAGGGCTGTCACAACGGAAACATCTAGAGCACGGGCAGGGCTGACGGGGCGGGAGGGACAATTAGGGGTTGGTGTGGCTAACGCTGGATCAAAACCACCGCGCCAGTTAAGAGTGTCAGGCTACCGGATACATAATCTCTCTGCAGGAAAAGTGTGAATAGATGCCACAGGCTGGAGAGGAGAGTCAGGATTAAGAGCTCAGCTTTGTTAAAGGTTTTTTGGAGCAAGTGATATGTGCAGTGAGTGGTTTGAATGACAGTGTTATCGATAGCAAAGATAGTTATGTAGCTCAGTGGGACAAGTGCTGAATAGAAAAAAATAAAGCTTGCAATTTTGTGATATGCCAACTACAATGTTACAGGAATCCCTCATTTTTACAGTACAATTTGAGTTCAGTTTGTATGCACGGATGAAGCAGCTGCTCTTCTCTTTTTTAATTTTTTGTAAACTGAAAGTCTTTTGGTTTTGGTTAGTTGGACAGACAAAACAAGATATTTGAAGACATCACCTTGGCGCGATTAATTGAGAAAAATGATCGTTAGTTGTAGCCTTAGTACATTCTGTAAAGTATAAAAAAATTGTCCCATCACAAGTTCCGAGAGCCCAAAGTAACACCTTCAAATTGCTTGTTTTTGTGATGGATTGGATTACGTAGAGTGTGTAAAAGCATGCACAAACATTTCAAATTTCTCAGTTTGGTGTAATGGCACAGCCATTAAAAAGTTGCCATGGATAGAATGTTTTTGCGTGGCAATTATAATTGTTTTCATTGTCACTCAATATGTTGACTATTTTTATGATTAATAATTTATGAAATGTCGGAAAATTGCGAAAAAGAGACCAAGGAAGCATCTTAAGATTGCTTGATTTGTGCAACCAACAGTCTAAAACCCCAATTCAGTTTACATGGATATAAAACCGCTAATAACAGCAAAAACTCACATTTCAGAAGCTTGAGTGAGCAAATGTTTGACATTTTTTGCTTGATAAGTGACTTAAATGATTATTCACTCATCATTTTTGTCAGTCTGTTTTCTGTTAATCAGCTAATCATTTTACGTGTTCAAGTCCAAAAGATAATATCCTATTATGCACAAAATATTTAAAATTAGTATTTGATGTAATGGTGTAGCCATAAAAAACATTGCCTGGATGGAATATTTTAGCCCTGCAACTAATGGCTATTTTCATGATTTATATGATTATTTTTACAATTAATCGATTTGATTGTTTGTTCTATAAAATCCCCAAAGATATTCAGTTTAGAGTGATGCAAAATAGAATAGAATAATTGATGAGGAAATTCTGTAAATTGCATAATAAATTGATCAACTACGTATCTTAGCAAAGATCAAATCCAAAAAAGCAGTTTTCTAAAAAAAATTCTAATACTGCAGACTTTCTAGAGATGCCAAGTATTCCATGGATTACAAGAAAATAGTTATGAAATCATGCACTTTATGTACATTTTGTCATTTTGATGCAACGGTGCAGTCATAAAAATGGTGTCTTAAATGGAATATTGGACTAAGTTCAAGCTTGCAGTAGATTTAATTCAAGTTCAAGACATGAGGTGATTATTTAGCCATTCATACCGCTGGAGTGCCTCCTTTTTCCTGGATTTGTTTCAGGGAAACATCGCAGGTTAAATGTTCCTTTTGAGCATATAGAATATATATGGAAAGAATGTTAAGGCCAAAGCTCAAGTTGCTTGAAGGGAAACTTCTGGGGAACATTGGGGTTGAAATGGTCAAGGTTCCTGCTTTTACATTGCTGTTTATTTTATCTGGAACTCTGCATCCACCAGATTTTGATAGCTTGCTGAATTTATCTCTGTTTTTACTGATAACCACCTTCCAGAAAGGTTATAAGGTCCACATTCGTCATCTATTTTTTTTTTCAGGTGACAAGTTTCCCTTCTACCTTGCTGATGTGGCCAAACGTCTTGTGTCCGCCGCCCGAACAACTGCTGTGGGAGGTTTTTATTCCCGTCTGTTAGACCTTCAGGCTGTCGGAGGAGAATGTCGAGGTGGGTGACCACAAACATCCGTGTGCCAGCAGCACATTGCCACACATGTATCACACAGGGTCGCGTTATCTTCAAAGCCTGTCGCCTTTAACATGTGATACGACTCAGACCTCAAAAAGGAAAAAAAAAAATCGGCAGACATCTCGCATTCCTGAGCCCATTCCACAAAGTACAATAACTTCCTTGAATTCTTCGACCCTCGACGGCGGAGCCAGGGCACATCCTGTTGTCCTCGCAGCACTTCCTGCTCATGCGGCTCAATCAGTCTCCCTCGTTGCCATGGCCACTGGAAAACAATGTACTCATGTTTAATGGGCATGCTAGTAGTAGGTAATGTTTGGATGATTGTAGAGTAAAAAGATCTGGCATGAGTCTCTCAGTTAGATCATGTTGGCATCAGATTGCAATTGGCCTGTAATCTGGGTAATTTAAGGTACGGTGCACATTTGCATGATAATTTCTGTCTTTGTGAATGTGAGTCAGAGCAGTAATAGTTGGTTTCTAACTCCCTAACATTAATTTTCTTTGTTTGATTCCCTTTTTACAAACTTAACTCTTAAAATCATCTTACTCCGCACTTGTCTGACATTTTAACATACAGTATATATTCTGTATCGGCTTGTTCCTTCTTGTCATTGAAGCTATCTGATGTTTGACTGAGAGAAACATTCAAACCCAAGGCAGGGCTCGACATTAACGCTTGCCTGCTCGCCTAGGGCAAGTAAACTCTGTGTTCGGACAAGTGGAATGCCTCATGCATAATGCATAAATAAATAAATAAATAAATAAAAGGGAAAATTAAACGGAAAAGTAAATAAATAAGGAAATTAATACTCAGAAAAATAAGTAAAGAAGCAAATTAAAGCAGAAATATGAAGTTATGTCACATTTTATCAATTAATTAATGGCTACATTTATTTTTAATATTATTGCTGCATTTAATGACTTATATATTTATTTATTTTGGCAGGTTCCATCCTCTATAGTGAACACTGTATACAGTATGCTTGTGTATCTGTGGACTCTGTTCATCTGCATAGTGTTTGGTTGTGATATGAACAATGCGAGTGAAAGTGTGCATCTTCCAAGAACATCTTTGTTGTGGTGCTTAGCCTGAAACACTGAACTCAGAAGAGGAAAAATACAATAGTAGGCCTATACCTGACAAATCTTTACTGAATATTGCATGCCTGCAATAACACTGAGATATCTTGACCTATAAACAGCCTTATGCAAGGCTGATGCTCACCATTATAGAGCCTGTAAGAGCTGTATGCTGTATAATTATTTTTTGGATGAGAGCTTGGTTTGTTTCATAACCACATTCTTGCTGCCAGCTCGGCGTTCATTTGTCAGCTTCCAGCACGGCAGCCCTGGCCAAACTTTCATCCTGCTTTGTCAGAGCGAGAAAGAAGGAAAGCCAGCAGGCTCTCCTGGGTATAGACTATCCCTGGAGGGATGCATTCAATTCTGCTTCCTGCACTGCTCCGTCTTTGCAGGAATGGAGAGGAAATCGGACTGGCTACAGTCTTGTTTAAAGGGAAAGTTTAGCAGGTCAAAGGACTTATCAGGAATTATGTATTTCGTTATGCAAGAATTTATGTTTTTCATCATATTTGGAGAACATAAATCCCACCTGCAAATATCCTGTCACTTAACGACAGCGTTGAAAGCAGAGGAGGGATGTTACGAGCCCTCATACCCCGATGGGATGAGGATGAGCGGCTGTTTGAAGTGGACAGAGATAGCAGACAGAGGTGGCGGTCCATGACATCATGCGTCAGGAAGGTGATACCGCCTCGCCTCGACCCACCCGTATGCCAGCAGTCTAAACGCCACGCCTCCGTCTGCTGCCTGTCAACATGGTGGCTCACACCGGCTCCCGGTGCATTAGTACAGGAATGTTCAGAATCTGTCTTATCAACCAGACAGCTGGGATTGGACCTGTTTGAATTGAGGAATGAACCTTTTACTTCTTATAGTGAATTTTTGCTCCCCAATGTCAGCCAGTTAATTGTTCAGTTATGTCACCACACTGCTGACTTTCAAATCAAACTGATTTTGACATTTGGTGGAAACGTTCAGGCGATGATGAGGGTATTCGTGACTGTACACTTTTCCTCATGATTCATCCCGTATCTCGTCATGCTGAGGAGTTTTCACGCCTTTTGGATTAGCCGTATCAGATGGCATACCGGATAGATGCGTCTTGACGAGGGCGTAATTATGTTTGGATATTCTTGAGATCAGGTTGTTATCTGAAATGCCCCTACACAACCGATCCCTAACATGCACAAACAACATTTTAATGCAGCAACAGTAACGTATTGATGTTCCGTTTTTGTCGATATGATGTTTTTAGGGTCTCGGGTACCAAATACTTGAGTAAACTTTATCCTCTCTCAATGTGCATCATGATCACCTATCAGTATCAGATTGTCCCCTCGTTTCAAATGAAGTTATGGAGGTAGACAATCATCGGAGGTGATCTCTCATCTTAGATGGTGCTGAAATCTCTTTGACATTACTAAACATATTGACTGTGACTGTCTCTCAGACTGAGTCCAGGGCCGGTTGTTTAAAGCTATGTGTAAGTAAATCAAAATCTTAAGAATAATGTTATTTCGCTCTTATTCTTAGAGCTAAGAACAAGTACCACGCATACATGGTTTTTAGGTTTCAGTTCCCCAATTAACTGTTCAGCATTTAGAGTTTGGAGTTTAAGCTTCTCAAAACCAAAAACACCCAGAGCAAAAGGGTAAGGAACGGATGACACAGCGTGTTTATCTTCTCCGATACTAGTTGCAGCTGTCAGCATATCCTGCTAAGTAGCTCACTGCCTTCAGTAGCAACTAAGCATTACTTTCAACACCAATGAGCACCATTTAACTAACTAGTTTGTTGGGTTTCAGGTAGGGCTGCACAATTAATCGAATAATAATCGCAATCACGATATTGGCTTCCCACAATTAAATGAACATGATCGCCTGCAAAATTGACGTTCAAAATACGTGCTCCGCTTATATGAAAAGTTATAGGAATCAAATCAAAAGCTTCCTAAACTAACAGCCGGCGATCAAGATGTTTTGGCTTCACTCTTGTGGAGCGGTCATTCCACTGCGTGCACCCTACAGCAGCAGCCTGTGAAAAACTTTCTTGGAAGTTGCGGCTACAGTCCAGCCTCTTAATTTTGCTCTCAAAGCGTACCAGATTGATGCATTTAACTTTAAAATGTAGCCTACAAAAATTAGGGTAAATATTCTTGTATTTTTTCATATCGGAATATATGACCTAATTTCAGGAAGGGATGCTAATTTTAACGAGTGTTAACGAGTGTTAATGAGTGTCTGACAGACCGTGTGTGTGTATGTGCTGCATTCGCAGTTATAGCGTTGCTGGTGGCTTCGTGCTCCAGCAGGCCGCATGTGTGGTGGCGTTGTAGCTGTGAACATAGCAATATTTCTTTTAACCGTTAACTGATGGCATTAATCTGTCAAAATTCTTATTTATATATATACTGTATATATTATATTATATTCTTAAACAAAGCTTTGATGCAATCTATGATTCATGATTTGATTGTGATCACACAAAAACTCATCAGGTCAGGTTTAGAGTAATGCGTTTGTCGCCGGCAAACAGACCACGGGCCAGTGAGGAGCTACTGGCAGCTACGTGTGTGGCTTAGGTGTGTGTGAGGTGACACGGAGAGGCGACTGTTTGTTCTAAACGACAATGGCGGCTCCTAAAGAGGTTAGCGTAGGTGCTGCAATAGCATCAGTTCTATTAGAACTGGAGAGTATTTCTTAAGGCTTTTCTTGATGGAAAAGATGTTTTCGCTCTTCTCCCGACCAAGTGCTTGATTGACAGATGGTGCATCCAATCACCTGTCAAGTATTTTTTTTAAAGTGCCTGCCCTTTTCCAGACAGGGTCAGGTTAATTGAAGCTAGCTACAAGTACTTTTTTTTACTAAGGATCTTTTGAATGTAGGACCATTCTTACAACCATTTCTTAAGTTTTACACTTGATGGAAAACATTACTGGCATGCATCCATTGCAGTTATAAATATTATTACCTTTACATAACATTCAGTTCAGCAATTACACATGAGTCAAGCTGCTGGAAAAATAGATGGGATTATGCCAGAGGATGACAAAGAGTTGATCACCAGGTTGACATGTTGAAACAGATGAAATTTATGAATGTTCTCGATGTTACTGTGATATATAAATGTGCTCCACTCTGAACTGAACTGAACAACACTGTTTATTGGCTCTAACATGATCAGCAAAGTCCTATTTAAGCCTCTTCCCCTCAGCTCTGCACGCTCATCAAACTTCACACAAATATGTTATGATCTTCTAACTGCTTTCACCAACAGGGCAGCACGTAAGGAATGCTGCTTAATGTCACCGGCTGTCAGTCCGACTTAACACGAGCCGCTCTGTAACACTGCGAATATGTTAAACCCTGTGATGTCATGGCGTGAGAGTTGGAGAAAGAAAAACTGCCGGCACGCGATGTTGTTAATCGAGTGACATGCGTGTTCATGTGCACTCTGTGAGTGTGTGTGTGTGTGTGTGCAGGGAAAGATGTGAGGAGCAGACATGGAGCAGATTTGTCTAATCGGAGCTCCCTAAGGCGTTTTATTAGAGGTGCAGATGTCTGTAGAGATCAATGCAGATTAAGAGGCGTATGTAAGAACTCAAGAAGGAATCTTCCTTTGTTGCTGTAAGTGGGTATTGATTTTTCTTTATGTAACCCTTGTGCTTGGGTTTGTGGGCAGTTTGCTTTTAAATGGTCCTAAACTTCAAATCAAGTTGAGATTCAAAATTCATTCTTGACTTTAGATACAGCAGTTAACAATAATGTCTTTAGCACCTTGTTCTGGAGCTTTCAATCATATCACACAATCTTCATCAGCAAAATGTTATTATTTGAGATTATTTTGTCAGCTGAGCTGCTGTCTCCAAAATCAAGAATGAACTTTGAATCTAAATTTTTAAGCTAATGTGGACAAGAAGTCCTTTAAGTGCATTTTTTTTTTTTTTAATTATCATTAATTAATTTGAATATTAATTCTGGTTGTTGCAGCAGCTTAAAGTGGCAGTAGGCAGTATATTTTTGGCATCATTGGGCAAAAATTCCATAATAACCTTTCAGCATATTGTAATTCAAGTGTTCTGAGAGATAACTAGACTTCTGCACCTCCTCATGGCTCTGTTTTCAGGATTTAGAAAATCTAGACCTCATATCAGCTCTGACTGCTTGTTTTCCTCCGGTATGTAAAATCTTGCAGATGCCGTTAGGAGCACCAGAGGAGACAGAGGTGCATGATTTTTTTCAGGTTACGGGTGAACAGGGACTCCTGTCAACAAATATCTGTTGTGCTCCTGCAGTTGGACCAAGGCACAAATCTTGTCGGTTATTGGTTAAGAACATTTTTCAAAATGAGCATCCCTAGTTCTCTGGTGACTAACATCATTACACATAAATATAATTGGACTCATTGGATCCACAAGAGTCTCAGCCTTACAGTGATACCCAATTTATGTAATTCTAAGACTGTTAAGGGAACAAAGTATGCAGAAATATTCAAACACACCATTTTAGAATAGGTGAAAATAACACATTTGTACTGCATGCAAAAAACTACTTTAATCTTGTTTTTTTTGCCCAAAACTGCATGTGATTATCATAAAGTGGGCATGTCTGTAAAGGGGAGACTCGTGGGTACCCATAGAACCCATTTTCATTCACATATATTAAGGTCAGAGGTCAAGGGACCCCTTTGGAAATGGCCATGCCAGTTTTTCCTCACCAAAATTTAGCGTAACTTAAGCCTCCTTCATGTATGTGTGTACGTATGACACGGTACCAATGGATTCCTCAGGTTTTTCTAGTTTCATATGACTTTTGTCTCAAAATAGTTTATAAAACCACCCTCCTTTCTCCTCCTCTGGAGGTGGTCATGAATGTTTGCTGTAAAGCAAACTGACAAGATGACAAACATGCAGTACTGCAGTGAAATGTGGTGAATGAATGTGGTGATTCTTGATTTTTTTTTCAAAGTCTAACCTTTGTGGGAAAATTACTCAGGGTCAAAGCATTTAGAATAAACATACATTTCAACTGATATCTAGTCCACATTCTTGCTTTGAGGTTGATTTGAACTAACCGTTGAACTCACGTGAACTTGAGCACTAAAGATTTAAGTCTTCTTTGAGTGCATTAGGTTAAAACGTTGACTGAACTTGAACCTAGACCTTGGTAACTCAGCTTTAACATTTAAGGGGAGTGTTTTGTTGTGGAAATCTTTTCGCCCATAGCAACATATTTTCACGCAACCCAGATGAAGAAATACAGTAGCAGTCAGATCAAAGCATGTATAACTGCAAACCTCAAACATAACACAACCTGTCTGGCAATCCTAATAATCCGGTGTCCTTATTGCGGAGTCCACGATGAGGAGGAAATCGTGCGAGTGTTCCAGTTGAACCTGAATAACAAGTGAACAGCAGCAGAGCCAGAGAGTGAGAGCCAGGCAGCAGGAAAGTCATTCATTGTTTTGAAGTATTCGAAAGAACTTTATGTTTCTCTGAGTCACCAAACTATTGTGATTCTCGTTCCTACTTTAGTTTTTTTTACCTAAATTCTTCGAAGGCCCTCGTTTTGAAGCCCACCTCCCTCTGAGCACATTAGCTGTTTTTGATTGGTTGGGAACTCCTCATGAGGAGTGGTGAGAATGTGGCTCTGGCTCAAATGCCACACTCCTCGAGGGCATCCATAGTTCAGAGAGATTCTCACCAACTTAATTGTCGACTTGGCTTTGTTCAGGATTAAAAAGATGCTTCCTTGGAATCTCATGGAGTCACATGTGTCTGTTTATTCCGCATCTCAATAACTATTAATATAAAGGTCACAACACTCAAATTAAGATTTAAGACTGAATTAACATGCTGTAACATGTTGACTGACATTATTCACGACACAAAGACTCCTCTCTGGAATCTCTTCAAGAGGAAATTACATTAAAGTTGCCACAGTTCTGTGGCAGTTTAGTCCCAACCCTGTTTCCTAGAAATGATGTTTATACTAGGGCTGTCAATCGATTAAAATATTTATTCGCAATTACAATCGCATAGTTAATCGTGATTAATCAAAAACGAATCGCATATTTTTTATCAGTTCAAAATGTACCTTAATGGGAGATTTGTATTTAATACTCTTATCAACATGGGAGTGGACAAATATGCTGCTTAATGCAAATGTATGTATATATTTATTATTGGAAATCAATTAACAACACAAAACAATTTGCTTAAAAAATATGCTCAAATCATAACATGGCAAACTGAAGCCCAACAGGCAACAACAGCTGTCAGTGTGTTAGTGTGCTGACTTTACTATGACTTGCCCCAAAACTGCATGTGATGATCATAAAGTGGGCATGTCTGTAAAGGGGAGACTCGTGGGTACCCATAGAACCCATTTTCATTCACATATCTTGAGGTCAAAGGTCAAGGGACCCCTTTGAAAATGGCAGTGCCACTTTTGTGTAAGTTTGGAGCGTTATTCAACCTCCTTCACGGCAAGCTAGTATGACATGTTTGGTACCAATGGATTCCTTAAGTTTTCTAGTTTCATATGACAACAGTTTCTTCACTTCGCTCTTCCCTTTTAAAACTGAGCCCGCTACAACCTAAAAAACGTTGCGTAAGTTGCGTTAATGCATTAAAGAAATTAGTGGCATTATTATCACAATAACTTTGACAGGCCTAGTTTATACTAACAATTTGCAACAGCAGTGTATTTTGAGAGAAATGTAATATGGATTATGTTTTTTATCAACATAACGAGGAAGTGTTTTAAATAAATCTCTAAAGCTAGAAAATGCTCACTGACAGCGTAAATAAGTTGGTTTTATGTTTAGAGGAGGCATATTTTGACGACAACGCTTAGACGGGCCAGGCTAGCTGTTTCCCACTGCTTCCTGTCTTTATGCTAAGCTAACAAGTGCTGCACTTTGGCGACCAGCAGCTCAGATTGTTTACACGTGTTGTTTTGTCTTCTTTCTGTATTATCATCTGTTATTGTTTACCGCCGACTCGCTTGATCAAGCGGCGGACTACAAGGCAACCCAATGAGTACATGGGGATTAGTGTTATTGCTTGGAGTAATTACCAGCGGCGACAGCGACAGGTTTTCACCTTGAGAGTCTTTGTGAGTCATCATGGAAAAATGTGGTTCTGGAGACACCTGCTACAGCGGGAACTACCACAGATGCGTTTCTGAGTACTTTGCTATGTGTTAATTACCAGCCGCGACAGCAACGCAGGTATTTTTTCACCTTGTGAGTCTGTGTGTGTGTGATGCAATATGGGTGCAGGATGCAGTCACGAACTGTACAGATGTGTAGTTGACATCGAATTGAAGGTCGAGTTTGAACATGGGTGTGGTCCGAAGTGAGGAAGGGGCCATTGCCCCACACCACACTTAACGCTTCTGGGCCAATTTGGCGTCACAAACTTTACAGATGTGTAGTTGGGAAGCTGGTGTTCTCACCTTTACTAAAACCTGGCTGTCAAAGATGTACTGGACTCTTAATGTCTACCAAGATGGATTTACTTGAATATATACTTGGTTTTGCCTCTGCTGTTAAGACATGAGAGATTCACTGAGTGTTTGGTCATGTGACTATAGCGTTTCATGGCAGAGAAAGAGAGATTCAAAAGCTGCATACTCCAGCAACAGCCGCTGCCCCGCGCTGCGGCTTGACAGCAGTCTCTGAAATGTCAAGGGCAAAGCAGACATCACTGGGCCAGCTTTTTAGAAAAAACAAGCAATGCGACAACAGCCAAAAAAGTTGTTTTAAACAGGAATAGCAGGAAAAGTTCAAATGGTTAAGACATAAAAATGTGGACGGAATAGACAAAATGTTCCGCACCATTTGTGAGAGGGCAGGTAGGACAAATGGCTTTACCAAAGGGTCTATCAATTTGAAATCATCTGCACTTACAGAACACAGTCGATGCTCCGACCACTCATCGGCTGTTCATTTAACACAACAGCAAAGTGCCATGAGACAGCACTGAGTCGAGAAAAACCACGCTTGTCTCAAAGCTGTTAACCACATCCCTGCTGGGTTAACAGATTTATTGAAATCTGTGAAAGCCCTGATTTTGATAGTTTATGGAGACACAAGAAACAACATGGAAATCGCCCTGGAAAATAATACTGTAATTGATGACAAACTCAAGGGAATTGGCGATGAAGCTGTGAACATTAGCAGTAGACAAAGAGCTCATAATGTACTTGAAATTGGAAAATGAGGGGAAGACAGAAACATATTTCCTGGGCAACTATGGCGTTCACTTGGGGACAGCACAGTGCATTTACAAGAAAGTGGTGGATGGTGTCACGAATTATCAAAGAAGAAAGTGTAAGGTTGAGGGAAGAACCCAAAAGTGCTTTAGTTTTTGAGATACCCCTACCGGAGGTAGAACGAAGCACAACAATGTTTTTCATATAGATTTTTCTATAAAAAATATTTTACTGCAAAAGTGGTTAAATTGACAGATGTTGTGACACACCCCATAAATAGTACAAAATAAAGCCAGGCTGAATGGGAGATGGTACATCTGAACTCATGTAATTTCATAATGCAAGCCCTGATTGATCCCAAATTTGGTGTGACAGTTGGCGGGGGGTTCCTGTAAAGGAAAGAAGAAACAGAAAGTGAATATATTGATGCAACAGATGTGAGAGTGGTGTCAGTCCTCCAAAAATGTAAAACTACAGTGGAAACCGCTTACAGTGATCACGGTTACAGTGATCAACCACTTATATGGACCGAAAAGCTTGGGGACAGAATCATTCCTCTACAAATGCTGTTTAAATAATTTGCTTATAGTAATCAAGTAGTCTTCTTACAGTGTTCATTTGGGGTATTTTCATACATGACAACATATAGAAAAATATTTTAAAATTACATCAGACTAACGTTAGTTGAATTTGTGTTTTGTTTTTTACTTTACTCCCTTGATACCTCGCGGACCGTCTGCTCTCCAGCTGGATACGTGAGGCTGATGCTGCTGCGTGCACATTGGATATCATGACGGGAAAAGGGAAGTCATTTTCTCTGAATAAAAAACAAATGCGCACGGGGAAAGCACCTGTGGGTTGAAGCCACCCTCGTCAAGTGTATTGATAATGCTTGGTCACGTAATGGCCCCAGAGTGAAAATTTGCTGACCGGCTCCTCAGCACCACAACGCAGGCAGTACATGCAGACCGGCGCCCATCTCCTTCCGTGCCGCTACCGGGTGAGAGAACGAGGAGGGAGAACCGTTCTGTATGCATGCTGGCGCTGCAGAGACGGCCGAAAACAGCAATGCCTCACTGTTGATGAAGGAAAAGGCAAAAGAATCGAGCCAGTAAAATAGCGAAGCGGTCCGTCTCATTACTTTGTATTCATGTAATAAATATACAAACGTCAATTAGATAGTAATCTGTATTAGAAATGATGCACAACAACAAAAATGTGCTTATAATAATCATCCGCTTATGATGATCAGTTTGACTGGGACAGACGTGATCACTATAAGCGGTTTCCACTGTATTCCTTTTTGGAATAGACAGGCAACAGGACGTATTTAATTTTTCAATATGTAACACATTTTTTCATATTTCCCTATACAGTGTGGGGTGTGGATTACCAGGTAATTTCATTGACGTCATTTGTTTTTGATTGGAAAGTGTGGGGGGAAAAAGACAACTACTTCTGTGGCATTCAGACTGGGGACATGAGTCAGTTGAGCGTGTAATGAATGCATGTAATTTACCATCTCAAAAAAGTGTATTTAACTACACACAAGATGTGAAACGTAACAACTGGAAAACGTGTTGCCAGTGAACATAATCTATAGAGCAATTACATTTCCTTCGAAAAGTATTTAGCAAAACCATTTAATAGCATATAATTGTAATGTCAAGGAGAGAGGGTTGTTTAATCCATATCTTTTAGCATTTAGACCACAAATCTGTAATGATGTGTTAATTGATGTTTCCATTCAAATTCCAGCAATTTCCAGATATACCTGCTACATCCTCCCTTTTTCTGTCGTGTTATTTTTGCGCAGCGAGAGGAGGCTTTTATGTGAGAGCCGTAATCTATATTTAAAATGATTAATCTTAAGTGTGTAATGATTACGCGGCCTTGGAGCACAAGTCGGTGCAAACCACAGGCTTGTTTATGACCAGTATATCCTTCAAAGGAACAGATTCATTTTGCTTCTCATAATCACAGTGTGTTGTCTACACTCAGCTTGTGCGCAGGAGCACGCCCAGAGCATACCAACTAGTATTATGTGGTAAACAAGTTATTAAATAAATGCAACGCCCGACCTCGTTTCACCACCAAAAAATGGGTCTTTATTAGAATTGCATAACACGGTGAAAGGCCCTTTCCTCGGGCCTCTTCTGCTCGCTGATGATAAAAGACGATAACAGTGTTTGTTTTTGAAATACTGGTTAGTATTTTCATAATATTTTTACTCGGAGAGACCAACAGCCAAGACATTTGACATTAACTGGAAGTCGTCCTGGATTCACGTCCGAAACAGCGGACACGGCCAAATCAGCGCGGCACATTCGATCCTTTCACCCTTACATTCGTGACGACTTCCTGTGACTTGCGAAGGCGTAGAGGCAAGAAAAGGGTTTAGAGTGAACAGCATTCCAGAAGTGACTTTACATTTTCCATGACATCAGAGCTGTCTGAAGGGCATAAAGGGGAGAAAATTGCTGTCATTTAGTGACACAAATGCGTCTCTGTAATCATCAGCCCTGACATTGTCTTTGAAAGAACAAGAAGTGCACACAGGACGGTGGTAGAGGCCGGTGTTTTGATGTGTCATGTACCTGAACATTTGGGCTTTGTCCTCTCAGATTCCAGGCAGCATATTGTCACGAATAGCTGAATATTATTGGCATTATTCATTACTGGAACTTTTTTTTTTTTTTATGAGGCAGCTTGAACAGCCTCAGGTCCTCATTCAGCGTGGCTCTTATCTGCAGCGCTGCAGGAGCCACTCTGTGGTTCCTGTTATTGCGATCCCGCGGTGTGCAGGCAGATACTTGCACCCACTGTTGGCTGCGGCCAGAGCTCTCGCCTTTTCCACCGCCTGACAATTCGGATTGTATAAACCTCGATGGCAGAAAATAAGGATTGTTTGTTATTACAATGCCAGTCTACAGTGGCTCGAGCGTGCGTTGTTTTGACTCTGAGAACAATCAAGTGTTGCAATAAAAGAGCTTCCCCTCCCTCCCCCGCACAGCTCACCTCCTCTCCTCTAAGCCCCCCTTCCCTTCCCTGTTTATTTACAGCAAGGATTCCTCTAAAAATGTCAGCGTCCTTATTCTTTACTTTTACTGGAACAGAGGAAACACCTCCACCTTTCTAATTCTTTGGAATATAAAACAAAGAAGGAATTTCTTTTCGTGTTGATAGCTGTCGACAGTAGGTCTCAATTAATTAGATAACGATTTAAAGGCGTGTTATGCAAGACTGGAGTGAAGGCATTATAAACCACAATACAAGTATGAATGTCCTGGATGTTTGTCCAATGAGAACCATGCACTGGACTCTCAACCCGTCCACATATTTGTTGTAATGGTATTGTAGTTGATTGTCCACATTTAGTGCCCACTATTTAAACCTCCACCACAGGAAACCTCCCTTCATTGACCGCTGACTAAGACCCGCCCCGTTTGTTGTTGTTGCTACGCCGGTCAAGCTTTGTATTCTGCCACAGCATGTATGCAGTTTATAATGATAACCGTGGCAGATTTATCTTAAAAATTCTTAGTTGTTTTTTGAAGAGGACCTATTGCACCTACCTGCTTTTGTGCTATTTCTCTTTCCTTTAGTTTGTTATATATTTTTTTTGTGCAAGTAAAGGGTCTGTAAAGTCCACGCCAAAGTGAGTTACTCTCCCCCATAGAAACGCTACTCCTGAACTGCCTGAAACTCCTCGCTTGAAGTTCTGTCTTTTCTTCCGTAACGTGGTGATGTCGCCAAGTAACACATTTGCATAATACCTGCCTAGCGGCCATTTTCATTCACATATCTTGAGGTCAGAAGTCAAGGGACCCCTTTGAAAATGGACATGCCAGTTTTTCCTCACCAAAATTTTGCTCGACTTAAGCCTCCTTCATGTATGTATGTACATTACGGATGTCACGAGAACCGATACTTCGGTAACAAGTCGATGCCAAAATTCGAAAAACGTGACGGTACTCATTTTCTACAGTACCGAAGGTACCGTACGATGCCTGCAGGGTCCGAAATGAACTCCCGCCAAGCGCCAAATGCGGCTGCTTCTGTCCTCTGCTCTCTGTGTCGGTTTGGAGCGTTATTTAGCCTCCTTCACGACAAGCTAGTATGACATGGTTGGTCCTTAGGTTTTCTAGTTTGATATCATATGATATCTTTCTTCTAGCTTTGAAACTGAGCCCGCTTCAACCTAAAAATTGCAAGTTGTGTTAATGTGCTGAAGAAATTAGTGGCGTTAAAATGAATTTGCGTTATTATGGCGTTAACTTTGACAGCCCTAGAAATTACCAATATGTGTGGGAACTGACAAAATGAATGAAAAAGTTAGTCTGAAGCCCTGTTAGTTTTAGCTAGGTGTACCTAATGAACTGGCAACTGAGTGTATTTCTAGAAATGGAGGCATTTTGGATGAGGTGCGAAACAAAGTTTAGTTTCTTTAACATTTCTAGATCTGATTTGTGGAGGTTATAAGTGCCCGGGTGCACGGTATGAAAAGATTGACACCATCACCTCACAATGTACTGTACCTTTAAAAACTAGCTGTTTCATTGTGGTTGGTACCACTTGATCTTCAGAAAGTCTGGAGTGAACAACAGGAAGCAGAGCTGCATGTTTATGGAGCAGGTAGCTTACAGATGGCTACGGAGATTTTTGCGACACAAAAGCTGTGAATCAAATCACTCTGCAGGGAAACCACCTAAAATGGAAAACTACTTACTGATGGAGTCTTTGAAAGCTTTTTCAGCTTTCCTCTCCAGACTTTCCAATCTTTTCTTATGAAACTGAAGACTGTGTGTGTGTGTCTGTGTGTGTGTGATTGAGGGGGGGTCGTAGGTGGACGGTGGGTGGTGGAAAGGTGGGAGTCTCCCCTTTCAAAAGGGGTCGAGAACAAAACAGGAAACCATCCCCTTGTTTTGGCTCGTGGTCGCTACAAGTGTTTGGAATTTTTGCAGAGGTGAATACACATGTTGCGTACACGTTTGTGCTCAGGTCAGAGCATGCACACACAAACACAAACACATCCACGTATACACGATCACACACAGTGGAGGGAATGTCTGGCATGCCTCAATAAGCAGAGACATGAAGACTACGAACCCCCTCCTGGACTGGATGTTATGAAGAGCGATCGCTGACTAGACTAAATACTCACTTAGATGGTTCGGTTACCTTGGCTCGAATCTAGACTCTTTGTGGGCCAAAGCGCTGCTTTATGATTTTGGCTAACAAGTTCAAAAAGCATCATGACCTCTTTTCATGTACTGTAAACTTTCCACAGATCCTTTCATCTGTCTCCTTTTGTTTTGGAAATTACACAGAGGATGGATTCCTGGAAATTATCTTATCACCTCCAACAGACGATAAGAAAGTCTTGATCTGCGGGAATAAGTTCTGTTGTTGTTTTGAAAGAAATGCTGTTGTTGATATCGTTTCTGGTTAGAGGAGGCCTTCCTGCACTTCCTCGGGCATCATATTGTTTCGCCATAGTTGGCATCCTTGTGCAGTTTGTGTGTTAATCGGGAACTTTTCTACCACAGAGGTTAGCTGGCATCCTCCACAGCCTGACAACAGGGCTACCAAACAAAGTGACACCTATTCTTCTCTGCTCATGCGAGGGAACCTCCCCTGCAGATGCCTTCCTGTAGCTGTCAGTTTTCTTTGCTCCTACCCTCATGATAAACAATGTCTGAAGAGATGCCTCTCCTGATATTAAAACTTTTTAATGTTTCCTATTATTGTGTGAAAGAATTCGGTTCCATCAAGGTCAAAGCTACAAAGAGGAAGAAGGTCGGCCTGTAATTGATACATCGATTGTTTCAATTCAAGTAAAAACCATCATTCAAACTTCTTATTTTCTCTGTTACAATATTCAAACTGCAAGGTTTTCCTAATGGTTATTTTAAAGGGAACTGACCATATGATACCTGGCTACTGTGAGAAATGTTGGACTTAATTACAACCTTTCAGTGGGATTCCACCTCACAAAATTGAGTCAAAAGAAATGTGTAGATATCTGGTTTATGCCTGAATAATTTTCTTTGGTCTACATTATTCTGCGCATTCACTTTTAGCATTCACTTTTAGATTAATCGATTTCTCGTTTTAGTCTGTAAAATGTCAAAGAAAACTGGGAAATTATGGCTACGTTCACACTGCAAGTGTTAGTACTCAATTCTGATTTATTGCTCAGATAGGATTTTTTTAATTATAATTAATTATCGCAGCTTTTGTTTTATTTTTATTAAAAGTATCTTAGAAAAGCCAGCAGTTTGAAAGAGTGATGTGGCAGAGAGAGACTACATATTCCCTTTGTTCCCTTGAACCCAACATTTCTCTCATTACACTCAGTGTTTTTTGTTTACGTATAGATGTTGTCACTCAGGTTCAATAGCATGGACCTTTGACCCCGCAGAAGTACTTCCAGGTGGGCCCTCTCTGGTCTCGCCCCGACACCGAGCACAGACCTCCTGCAGCTACACACAGACATTTCAACCCTAAACAAACAGTGATCTGACCGCTCAGAAATGTCGCGTGATCTCTGTGAACATGCCGGCTCAGTCATGCAAAGACTGACATGCCCGAAAAATAAAAAAAAGAAACCTCTCTGTGAAAAAGGGCTTTAATATTCCTTTTGGATCTCTCTTGGCCAAATTAGCATAGTAGGCTTTTGAAAGGACTCCTTGTAAAGAAGAAAAAATCATATTCTGTTGCCAAATATTTGCAGTCTTTTCCTTGAATGCTTTGACAAGGAGTTAATTTCATGTGCTAAATGAGGACAAGTATGTCGATGTAGAAATATTTAAGCACAGTGAATTACCATAAATGATTTATAGTCATTACCACAGTATTATTCCATCGATCCCAGGGCGAGAGGAAGGGAGCAACATGGAGCTAAAAAACACACAGACAAACATCCCATGTAATTGCAACATCCAGGGTTCGAGTTCTGGCTGTGGAAGGTTCATTTCTTCCACATTTCCTATATGTCTTCACTAGGGCTGGGACGATACAACTGTCTGCCTATTCAATACTATCACGATACTTGGGTGCTGATTCGATATGCATTGTGATTTTTAATTATTGCGATTTGATGTCATGATTTATTTTTAACACTAGACCATGGGGAAAACGTTGTAACGTAACTTCTGGTGAATATAATCCAATCAATCTTATTTCCATATAAGTATATTGCTTTAACACCTTATTTTGTAAACCGTCCGTAGTCTCACGTGTATACTTCCGCTAACGTCGTCAAGTGCGGCGCTAGCTCTCCCTTCAGCTCCGTTCTCTTTATACATCCATGGTCAGCTCCATCGAGGCTGTTTGAATGCATTTAACATAAATGTCAGTATATGGGTGCTCTACAGTTGTAGCGTTGGCCGATTTGACCACGGAGATGAGAGTGACGGCTGGCTTGACCGCACGTTACCACAATATGATAACGTTTCCTGTCCATGACAGAGTTAGTATGCAGCTTTAGCCGTGATGTCTAGCTCTGCTTTTCCTGTCAATGTGTGAAACCCAAAGTGTTTCCATACTTTACTGTATGTGTAGTGTTTACCACGCTGGATTTAATATGTGAGGGTGCAGGTCGTATCCACGTGGACCCTCCGCTGTTTTCTACTTTCTCGTTTCGGCTCGCTGTGGCCGGCTGCGTTTTGTTTTGGTGACGGATACAGAACGTATATGATGTCACGTTATTCCGACTGCAACAATAAAAGCAGTAACTTCCTTCTTCCCCTGCATAGACTCAATGGAAGCAAATATATCAATTCTGGCATGAAAAATTTGACTTCAAAATCGTAAAAAACTAATAAATTGCAATTCATAGGTGAATACATTTTTTTTCCCTCTTCTAGTCTTCACTGTCAAATCCCCCCTCCTATACACGTAGACAGATGTTTGCATTCCTGGGCGATTTAGACTCTCTTGGTCAGCTATATGTCTTTGGACTGTTGGAGGAAACTCTGCAGACTCTACAGTTTCCACATGGAAAAGCTGCAGTCAGCCGGCTCAGTTTCAAACTCGGTACATTTTTGCTGTGATGTAACCGTGCCACCTGGCAGCTCATTTGTCTATTACCTGACAAAGGAGCCGATCAAAGTTAGTTCTGCATGATGATGCAGTTGATTTCATCTCTTTCCATCACAAACTCTGCGCTGCTTGTGGCTGCGAAATGTTGACAGTGTATCAACCTGCCTCTTCACATGCAACACTCGCCTTCGGCTCCAAACATCATCAGCTAAAGATCAGCTGTCAGGCCGTCGTTGAGCCAAATCTGCCTCATGTGTCAGAGGAATGCGTGCAGCACAAAGATTGTGGCTTGTTGCATTAGCGAAGCTGGAAAGAAATTATCATTCTTTCCTCCAGCACCTCAGGAATGCTGGTGTGTGAACTGAGGGGTCACTGCGGAGCACACAGAACATGAATGCGAGGAATTTATTTTTCCAAAATCCTTAGCAGGTGCTTGCAAGCATACTAACTGTACATGTAATCTTCCCTAAGGGGACTGCAGCGCCCCTGATATCACGCAAGTCTCCGTGCGACTTCTTAGTCATGTCATTCTTGGTCTGCTTCACCTGCGTGCAAAACATTAAACCACAGGACGACTTGTACAACTCTGTCTTATGTTCAACTCTCCAGATGCCACCTGGGATGTGGAGTCCTAAAATTGGAAAACGGCTCGGACATTACGTCCACCTGCTATGTGGAAAATGTTCCAGAGGAGCTTTTGGGATTGAAGCCGTGGCACAAAATGTTCACAATGCTTGAAGTGACACTTTAAAAAGAGTTTTCCAGCTGATTTCACTCAACCTGAACACAGCAGTTCATGGAAAGTTTGCAGAACTGCAGGGAGGTCTGTTGGCTGTTACAGTCCAGCGAACAAACAAACTCGGATGCATTAAGGTGATGCTGAGAGAGGCGGCAGTGCTGAGGAAGGGGATGCTGTTCACAGCGGGGTGGTGAATGAATGATGCCAGGTGCCACCTGCACTAGACAGACCCCACAAGTTTCCCCACTCGTTTCTGTCCTCACATTCAGCTTGTTTATGTGACTGAGTTCCAGTCAGCTGGCCAGACATTACCGGGCATTACTGCCACAGTTCCCTTTTGTTTAATGGCATCTCTCTCTTCTCTTCCTCCTCCTCCTGTTTCTCTTCCTCTTGTTCTGCCAGCTTTTCTTTTGGCTCAGTAATGGGAAGTAGATTTAGTCGAAGTAGACTGTAGTCCTGCTTCTATCAAAATATGTTTAAAATTTGGACTGAATGTTGCTGACCATTAAAGCTAGGGTTGGTAATCTTGAGAAACTAGCAAGAGTACGCTAGATTTTAAAAATCATCCAACGAAAGTAGCTAGCAGCGCCAGCTCCAAAAGTTGCTAAATCTAGCGAGAAAGTTGTCAAGCCGGCAACAGACAGTCCGTCTCTTCAGGTCTCCCTCCAAAGCCACTCCCTCAAAATTAGCATTGCAAACATAAACATATTTTAATGAACATAAACAACAAACATGTCTATAGAGAGCTCCAGATATGACATATCTTTTTCTAGGCCAACCAGGAAGTTAGCATCGCCCGGGGTTCTCCCAACAAAAAGTCAATGGAATTTTTTTCATCGAGTTTTGGATTATTGCTGAAAATAAGCTCTGTGGCAAACAGACGTTTATGATACTTACACATTTTGTTCCGTGAGATAATTTCCGGTCACAAATGACCACCACTTTGCGACGCGTAAATGCTATCGCCAGAAGTAAAAAGCTAACGCTAGGCTATAAACGAACTACACCACGGTTGCATGAGCGTGAGTATATACGACGAGTACGGCGTTTAGAAGTCTCATTTAGCCACTTGTTAGCAACCGCCTTTTTTAAGACACAGGAATATCAGGGCTTTCTTTTATTTGTTTCCACAGTGTTAATTTATCATAGCCTCAGTTTGGTTTGATCACAGTTTGACTTCAGAGTTGATGGTTTTCATATCAGTTTTTCTCACTTTTTCAGTGTTAAAAAAAAATCTGTGCTTTATAAATTAAGAGTCTTATTATCTAATTAATATTGAAAAAGTCATGTACAAGGCCGGGTAAAACTTGTCAGAAGCTTAGTGGCGTCAGTCATCCTTGCTCCCTCTGGGCATCGTTGGTGCCTTAACATCCCCCCCACACGCCCCTCAACTCATTTACCCCCTCATCTCCCTGGACCCACTGCAGGATTACCCCAGTAAGAAGCTGTCTGTCAACGCCCGCGGCCTGTGGCGGCGAGGTAATGGAGCAGTTAAGAGTGTTTTTAAGGCGTGTATGTGTCAGGCGGCGTGGGACGCTGCAGGCTCATGGCTCTGGGATTAGCGTGACAGTGGAGAGAACGGCCCGTTTCCTCATATTTGAGTTGACTGGGTGACCTCATTGTCTGCAGAAGACGCACTGCATACCATTAGCCTTTCAGCAACACAAGGAGATATTTCATGGTGTGGTCAGAGAGCAAGAAACTGTAAAGTTTATTACATTTGTTTGTGTAGCTATTGTTTCCGCAGCAGCTTTGACAGCTTTTATCAGCCCACCAGGGGCCTGAACTCTTTGACCTCTGGGTCTAGCTTTGATCCGTGGTGTTGTTGCCTGGGATCTCTGAGGTGACGGGTCAGGAATTAGGAGAGAGTTAGGCTCCTTCTACAAACAGGCGGTGTCACCAGCACTTTGCCAAAATATTTCATGCTTCGCCAGGTTTTCCCCGAAGCTCATTACTTAGGTAAGGCGACAAGGTGAGGTAGGATGTGGGGGGGGGAGTGCTGCCGGTGACACCAGCATCAGGCCAAGATGAAGAATGTGGATAACGCTGTTTGTAGGGATCTGCCTGCATAGAAATTTAAAATAACAAATGGAGTCGTCAGGAGTTATAAAGTCTTTCAGCAGGTGTTAACAAGGATTTGATGATTTCTTCTCTCGCCCAACAATAACAAATCACAGACATAATGACGCTGTCAGAGGAAAACATTGCATCTCCGTACATCAATATTTTTAGACCTGCATGTATTTCTGTTTATAATTGTTGTCATAACAGAGAATTATGAGGAAAGATGGACAAGAATCCTATTTGTTTTAACATATATTACTTGACAACAATCTCAACTCAAGGTCCATTCAATAGCTGTATGGAGCTTTCAATCGTATCCCACACAGATTTCTTCAGTAGATGAAGTTTGCCCAAATCTCAGTTTTTCTGAGCATTTCTCATCCATGATCACACTGATATATAATTATACTAGTGCAGTGGTTACCAAGCTGGGGTCCAGGCCCCCCTTTGGATCTTTGGAGCCCACCAAAGGCGAGACTCGTGGGTACCCATAGAACCAGTTTTCATTCACATATCTTGAGGTCAGAAGTCAATGGACCCCTTTGAAAATGGCCATGACAGTTTTGCCTCTCCAAAATTTAGCACAAATTTAGAGCGTTATTTAGCCTCCTTCGCAACAAGCTAGTATGACATGGTTGATACCAATGGATTCTTTAGGTTTTTCTAGTTTCATAGTTTCTGAAACTGAAGCTGCTACAGCCTCTGAACCCGGTATCTAATAAACAAAACATCTCAGCAGTGATGTTAGCAACAGAACTGTTCCCTGCATCCACAGGTAAACTGTATTGAACAAACACTGCATCAGCTTCTATTCAGCAAATCAAATGAGCTGGAAGAAGAGAAGCTCAGTAAAATATGTTATGATATTACAGTATTTTCACATTCAGTTAAGGTTGCATCATTGGACATGCAGATCATTGCGATGAGTGTGGCATGAATGAAATGACTGCTGCGTTACTCATGTTTATTTTAAAAGTGTTTTCTGTAGGCGTGTTTGGATAGAGACAGAATTCAGGATAACAACTTCATCTGATACTATCGGTATCTTTTCGTCTCTCTCGCCTCTACTTGTTCAATGCTACGATTACAATGAATACTGAGGTATTTTAGCATCTCAAGATTTATCGTCAGGAAGCGATAACATCAACATGGTGTTGAAATAACAACAGGACACTGGTGTGATCTCACCACAGCCAAGGAGAAAGTAGGCATGCTTGGGTGTTAAAATCACTCCACAGCATGTTCACTGTACATTCACTCATTATTAGCAATATGTACCTGTAGGTGTAATGCTATATTAAGACGCTGTAGTTCTGCTCTGAGCCCACTTGATTCTACTTTACCCCATGCCGACACTTTGCACTCTAACCTTCCTGGACAAGTTTTTTTTCTTCTTCTCTTCATTCATCTCTTCCTTTCAGCCTTTTGTCTCTGACTCTTGTCTTCCTCTGGCCTTTCAGGAGAGCATGCTCCTTTCAGGTTCAGTGAACAACAAGCATTTAACACAATAGTTTTGAGTCTGAGAAATCGGCTTCGACTTGGGTCCTGTGCAGAGAAATCCAGTTCTTTCCAGTTTGTAAATGACACCGAGACATTGTTTTCTTAACGGGGTTTTATAACGTCATTGTGCTGACAATCCAATTATTAAAGGATAAGTCTGGTGTTATCCTGCATTTTTCTTATGGTTAACAAAGCTCATGAAAACCTACAATGATTTGATCCATCTAACGAGTATCGTCTGTGCAGCCAAAGCCTGATGTAGCTTGTTCCTCTGTGCCATAGTGCTTGAATTGCCGCCTAAATCTTTGATTTGTTACGAGATTCAAATAGGTCTGGTATTGTGCTCATTGATGGCAGTTTCCTTGGTTGGAAAAACCATCAGAGCTTTATAAGCCATATTAAAGATAAGGACGTCATCTTTCTTACAGCCAGCAAAAAAAGCGACATAAAAATGACAAGAAATGTGGATGAGATCAATGTGGCTGACTGTACAGGTTGTTGTAGGTAAACAGAAGTAACATCTATTAAAGCAGCGGTGGGTAGCATTGGAGCAAATATGATTTAAAAAAAAATATTTTTGTAAAACGGTCACTATATCCTGACAGTACTGCATGAGACCAGTAATCCGAAAAAAGTCATATGCCTCGGTGTCCTACGGTGCTCCTAATGCCATCTGCAAGATTAGCATCCGCTGTCAATCACTCGCGAACTCCGATCAAACGGCAGTGCTGATCAAATATGAATCAATATTCTGTTACTGTAATGCCTATTTCTCGCCTCAAATGTTTTCAGAAACATCTTGTAGTGTACTGTTTAGCTGTAAAATGATAGTTTGTGACCCGGCAGCCATGTTGAGATCAGTTGAGGAAATACCAAGCACCGCCCACCAGCCGAAGCAAACTTTCTAATTTTACAGCTAAACATTTTACGTGAGAAATAGTCATTACAATAACAGAATATTGATTAATATTTGATCAGTGCTGCCTAGTTTGACCGTTTGATCGGAGTTCACGAGTGATTGACAGCTGCCTCCGTTGAATGGACAGCCAATAGGAACACTCTCTCTCTCTGAAATGACCTGTGATTGGCCAAAGTCTTTCGTCACAGGCTAGACTTTTTAAAGCCTGAAAACAGAGCTATGAGGAGGTGCAGAAGTCTAGTTTTCTCCCAGAACACTTGAATTACAATATTCTGAAAGGTTATTATGGATTTTTTGTCCAATGATGCCAAAAACATTCTGCTTACTGCCATTTTAAATCGGCATATTTCTTTGTCGTGAAAAATGTAAACTCCCTAGCAACCGCTATCGCAGCTTCCTTGTCGACTGAAAATGACGACGACGGTACAAATATGTCACTGGCTACCGATTGTTTAGGACAAAACATTATAGAATAACCTCCTCTTGTAACAAGAAATCCTGTAACTGCTGTTACTCCTGTTAATTCATTGACTATTGACTTATCAGACTAATATAGACCATTTTTTACACAATTCCTCTCTGGGAAGCAGCCACAAGGCAGACAGATATAGAGTGGTTTGGTGACATTAAGGGGCTCAAGCTCTTCCACTTAACCACCAGTCCTCCTTTGAGCCCCAAACTGTCACACCATCAGTCGTCTTTCACTTCCCGTCTCTCCAAAAACAACACAAGTCACTCAGGTGAGGCGAGGCGCTGGCGTGCAGCAGCAAATCTCCCAGCAGTCACTTTTGAAAAGTGGCTGTTTGGATTGTGGCGGTGAAATCACTCCTGTCTACAAAGGGACATTAGATTTATTTATTTTTTACTCCCTGGTCCCTAAATGCCTTGTTAAGAACAACAAACAAGCTGCCAAGATAAATCACGCCATGTTTTTCACTCGTGGTTCTAAAGGCTGCCATTTCATCATGCTGCTGTCATCCTCACAGCGCCGTTCCTCAGGCTGAGATAAAGGGTCAAGAGACTAAGAGGGTGTAGAAAGCAATCTGTCCTTCGGCCTTATTCACTACACACAAACACACACACAGTTTGCATCCTCCTGTCTGTGGCTTTTGGCAAGTGAGCATGAAAGGGAAATTTACATTGAATTGTCCGGATGTCTGCATTGCACCGGCCAGAACGTTGATATGAGGTGTTTTTACTGAGGAGATAAAAGAGCCGGACCACAACAACACTGGAGGGCAGCATCGGACAGGATGCACTCTGCTAAACAAATATGACCTGTGCATTGATAAATGTGTCACAGTGCTATTATCATTTCCGCTTACTCTGATAGACAACACAACATTTTCCCTTCTAACAATCTTGGATACCAGACAAAGGCATGGAAGGGCCATACTGCTGTCTATGTATGTTCCATGTCATTAATGACACACATTTAAAATTCACCTCAGAGAAAAGTCAGTTTTAAATTTTATTGACGAGAACTGGATGTTTCCGCAAAACCAACACATTCTCACTCCCAACTCGGCAAATGTTCAGATGTATGGTGCATCCATGTGAAATGTTCTCAGTAATCAGAGGTTTGCGTGACAATAACATGGTTGTTAGCAATGGAGATAAGTGTGCGGTTGCTTCTTTTCATCTGATTATTAATCTTAAAATTTCTCCAGTACAACATGTAGCTGCACGCGTCCTGTGCCGATCTTCATCTTAAAATCTGATGAAAGCGGTAGGTGTGGCTACTTTAGAATACAACATTAATTAGCCTTTTATATTAGCCGCCTCATTTGGAGAAAAACAACAGACATACCGGTATTTGTGGGAAAACTTAAAAATGGCTTCTACTTAGTCTCAGTTGGTTTCTTACTCCCTTGTTGCTGGTGGTCTGGTGCTGCTGCTGCTGATGACCTGTGTGGTCTAAAAAGTGGATGTTTGGGTCAGGGGAAACCATAAAATCTTGAGGATTTATACAGCCCAGTTAGGAGCCCAGCAGAGATTGAAAAAGGGACTCGTCGGGTCACACTGTGAGAGAACTGCTGAGTCACTTGTCTGATCAAGACAGCAACACAGTTAAATGTGCAATTTGTAGACAATGTCAGTGATGTAACATCATGGTCCCAATTAAGGGATTTGCAGAGCCAAGAAGGGACGATGACATGTAGCACATCATTTATAACCAGCTAAACAAGTTTGGTAACTTGTTTCTTTAAGAAGTGTGTGGGCATTGTGCTTCAATTACCTTTACTGTTGCGTGCGGCTAAAGGATCCTCCTCCCTTACTAATTAATTTGTCTTATCTGTATACAAGAGCAGGCACTACAGTAACGCAGCAAACTTTGACACTGTTTTTCAGTGCCTCAGTGAGAGGTGAATATCAGTGTTGATCACTGGCTGAGCTACAACTTATCTGTCAGTGTCACTCACCAGCATGCGGGGACTGAAAGGGAGACAAAGAGCAGTGCCAGTTGTCTGTGCTGTTATCGCTATATAAACTCTGTCTGACACAGAGCCAAAAAAACTGCTCAGTGTTCAGCCACACAAACTGGATCAAATGAAATTTGGGCCATTTTTGTGAGACTTGTTGATAGTTACATCTCTTTTTTTAAGACCAGAAAATCCATTTTTATTGGTGGTTTAAGAATTATGATACTGTGACACACACTGAGCAGATTGACCTCTGACCTTTTTGTTGTTGTGTCATGATCAGGTCATTTAATAACACTTTAGTCCATGACATGGCATCTTGAATCAAAATGCTGAATTCCCATTAAATCTGCTGTGAATATGCATTCATTTAGACTAACAAGAATATTTTCATTATTTTATTTATACTTTTTTTTTTTTGTCTTTCAGTCCAAATTTTCACTATTACACAAAAATGATCAAAATCAGGTTTCATTCAAGTTCCCTCGAGGATGGTCTCTTCTCCATTTTTCATCATGAGTTTTCCTGTATCATTTACCTTAAATTCCAAATTATCCATCTCAGTATGTAGCAGCTGGACTACCATGAGACATTTTATGAGCACCTGCACGTATTAAGTGATGGACCTACTTACAACTGCAAACATTAAAACAAATTGCAGATGATGGTGAGACAGCCCAAGGAACAACAACAAATAAAGTATTAAATTCTTGGAAAAACATTTGTCTCTTTGTAGAGTTTAATTGGCAGCGGTGCCAAAGGTGCAGTTTGACGTTCGTTCTACACGTTAATCACAAGTGCAACTTGCGATTTTTAGGTTGTAGTGGGCTCAGTTTTAAAACTAGAGTGATACTGGCATCATATGAAACTGGAAAACCTAAAGAATCCATTGGTACCAACCATGGCTGGCTAAATAACACACAGAACTTAGGCTAAATTTTGGCGAAGGAAAAACTGGCATGGCCATTTTCAAAGGTGTCCCTTGACCTCTGACCTCAACATATGTGAATGTAAATGGGTTCTCTGGGTACCCACGAGTCTCCCCTTTACAGACATGCCCACTTTATGATAATCACATGCAGTTTGGGGCAAGTCATAGTCAAGTCAGCACACTGACACACTGACAGCTGTTGTTGACCGTTTGGCTGCAGTTTGCCATGTTATAATTTGAACATATTTTTTATGCTAAATGCAGTACCTGGATAATATTGTTTTGTGTTGGTTATTGATAATAAATAAAATATATACCTACATTTGCATAAAGCAAGCATATTTGCCCCCTCCCATATTGATAAGAGTATTAAATACTTGACAAATCTCCCTTTTTAAAGAACATTTTGAACAGATAAAAAAATGTGCGTTTAATTTGCGATTAATTATGTTAATCAATTGACAGCCCTAATTATTTGTATGCATATTTATGTATATCCCGTAGTATGAGACTGGGACAAAGGTTTGTATTGTGGATTAGAATTAACACTGTGACCTCATGGGGCCGCTATTGGAGCTTTAGATTTATGGTCTTTCACTTTTCTTCTGTACTTGGTTTGCAATCGATATTGAAGTAGACTGTCTCCATGCATATGACACTCAAAGGAACATTAAATATTATGGAACATGCTGCTCAGTGTTTACAAGCTGACAAGGAGTTAGTTTTATTTCCACTTGTCATCAAAAAAGGAGCCGTGTTTTGGTACAGTGCGTGATGTCAGATGATTACTACAAAGCAGTGTACTTTTTCAATATTTCATTTTATTACAGCACCCAAACAAGAGTGAAGTGCATCATCTGTTTTATTCCAGACCAAAACATAAACCTCCAGAGTGATAACCAGCTCTAGTTTCCTTATCCAGAGTCGGTTTCATGTCAGGGTGACAGATGTGGCATCTGGGGTCACACCTGCTAACTATTACTGTACCATCTGTGACAGTGCAGTGGTACAGTAATAGTTTATGTTTGGTGCAGCGGTCAGATACTGTCCCACCTGCAAGATACAGTCTAGCTCACCCTGTTAGAATACGTCAGAAGCTGTCTTTGTCTAATATATATATATATATGACCAAGAAGCTGGACATGTGCCTTTAACCCTCTTCTTGCTGCCCTCATGTTTCCGTTCCCAGTGGGTGGTCACTATATGTTTTCCGTAGCTTGTGAAGGTTGGTCAAATGGAGGCCATTCAGAGCAGGAGAGAATCAGGTTGACCCTGTTGTTTCCCTGCCACTCCCCTCTCTGCACCAGAGGCCGTATCCCCCCACAGGGAAGGTCACCACGGCCTGAATGGCGTCCCAAATAGCCCTCATAAAGGCATAGTGGGGGCAAGACCTCTGTGGGGATCAGGTAGTGCATTGGGGGGGTCCCACAGACGAGGCGGTCCTCAACATTTTGAAAGGTTGGCAGGAGAGGAGTGTGAGATCTGACCTAACAGTCGCACCCAGTAGGAAACATGAGGTCAAGCCAAAACCAGTTGTAGGGAGAAGATTTACCTTCATCCTTATCCAATCTGTACTTTTTCTCAATTATTTTCATTATCGATTTATCATTATAATTATTATTTTGATTAATTAAGTCTATAAAAGTTTAAAAAAAATCCAGTTGCCCAATGTGACATCTTCAAATTCCTTGTCTTGTCTTGTCTTTACATTTTTATGGTTAATTGATTTTCAAAATGTGTGCATTATTTTCTGTCGACAAATTTATTAATAACCTTTCTGTATCTCAAAAGGACCTTCTTGATCAGCAGTAAGTCAGTTGGCGTTGTTGTCTGGTCTGGACGTTGTCCGTGTTTTCATTGTGGAACTTTAACCCTTTCACAGTGTGTTTGCGGTTCATAAAAGTTAATTGTAACCTTTGTGATTGCCTAAAAATGTCTCAGCTTTCGGTCGTGCTTAGCTCTCGTGTCACTTTTGGTTGCAAAAAAAACAAGATGGTGATGACCGAAATGCTGAACTCGAGGCTTCAAACCGGCAGTCCACGACCACTTCTTATATACAGTCTATGGTTTAAGTGGAGGCTCACTCTGGGTTGTGATAGTCTTCCATGTTATTTGGGTTAGCGTGGTCTGTGGAAGCGTTGGGTGTCAGCTGGCTCACCCGCTGTTGACAGAGTTTTGAGATTTGTTTGGGAACGGCTGCTTCAACATGCTGCAGGTGCACGCAATCTTGTTTAGCTTCAGGGAGATAGCACCAAAGCAGTTAGGGAGAGGTTACATACAGCGAAGGGGCAGAGCGACATGATCAGAGCTGCACATGGACTGTAGTAGCTCGGTTACAGAGGAGGATGACAGAGTGATAGCGGGAAGTGTAAACACTTTCCTTTTGTGTCTGCGTGAGATTCTCTGGAAGTTGGTGGCTGTTGCATGTGGTGACAGGTCACAACCAATGCAGACAGGCAGTCACATAATCTAATTAGCTGACTGATACTGGAATGTTTACTCAAATTTTAGGCTAAAGGAAACAGCTCAGACCACAAAACTGCAGAAGGTGCAGGGATTTGCACAACGCCACAAAATGAATACCTCTACTAGTGATTTTGTTTTGTCCAGTAGTTTAGCCCACATCCCAGTGCAACGAAATACAGTTTAGCACACAAGCAGAAAGTACAAATGGCAGCAAAGTGCATATAGATAAAATATGCAGATGAATGAATAAGCAATAAAAAGTAGTATGTAGAATGTAGTGTTGAATGAATTAATGTAATTTTGTAGCATATAAACATAAACAGTATTGCTATTGAGGAAAAAATGCTGACCATAAATGGTATAAAAAATGTGGTTAAATTTCATGGAAATCTTAAAGGAACAGTGTGTAACATTTTGGGGGATCTAATAGCAGAAATGGAATATAGTATTCATAACTATGTTTTCATTAGTGTATAATCACCTGAAACTAAGAATCGTTGTGTTTTCGTTAGCTTAGAGTGAGCCCTTCTTATCTACATAGGGAACGGGTCCTCTTCACGGAGTCCGCCATGTTGCTCCGCCATGTTTCTACAGTAGCCCAGAACGGACAAACCAAACACTGGCTCTAGCGAGAGCCTTTCAAGCTTTTACGTTACCTGAAGGCCACCGTAGTTTTCCAAACGCATGTGAAACTGCGGTAACGGGAGCCGCGTGTAAAACCGTCTGACATCCGTTGCTCCTAAAGTAGTGTTATTATTGTAAGGATGGCTTCTGAGGGAGGCCAACAGCGTTACCACGGTTTTGCACTCAGCGGCTCACGTTACCACAGTCTTGGAAAGGGAGGAGTGAGCGGAGGGGTACTCAATTGGTTGCAATCTGCAACCACATTCACTAGGTGCCGCCACATCCTACACACTGCACCTTTTAAGGATTATGACTAATTCAGAAAAGGATTGGTGCACTGTTGCAGCTTTGACAGTTTTTACTTTTTCGGATATTCTTCAGACTGACCAGAAATGCCAGGGGAAATTCTTGTGCAGTGGATTTCCAACTTCAGAGTCCTTCCATAAAATATTGATAGCAAGAGTAACCAGACTGAAATGCCTTTTGCACTAATTGTATTGCATTTATTTTTTTTTAGATCTTCCCTGGTTTTCCTTAACTTTGATCATCGTGTTTGGAGTTAGAAATAGGCCCTTATGTGTCTGTGCTGTAAATTGCTCCTCTACCACCACACATTTATCTCTCTGTGATCCACAATCTCTCACGTGATGGGGCCACAGGACCCTTCAGACCACAGGCCTCCAGTGCAGCTGCACCGTCTGCACCGGTGCTGTGAGTGTGGCGGCGTTCAGTGTTGAGCGGGGACATGTGGGGCCTCGGTGCAGACTGACACACGCTTCGGGAAATAGGACAAAGTCTTGCAGAAGATATGTCTGGAATGTGTTACAGAAACAAGGAAAGAAAAAAAAAGGGACAAACTTTCACAACCAAACCAA
Source organism: Sebastes umbrosus (assembly GCF_015220745.1). Classification (NCBI taxonomy): domain Eukaryota; kingdom Metazoa; phylum Chordata; class Actinopteri; order Perciformes; family Sebastidae; genus Sebastes; species Sebastes umbrosus. Next base: position 26,308,440 of record NC_051283.1, on the reverse strand, counting down.
ATGAAGGTTACGGTAAGAGTATGGTAATCTCCCAGTTTATCAGTGATGTAAGTGTATAACCCCTCGGCCATGGAGATAATTTTCAAGGATATTGGCCAAGCTGTGGATATCATTTACATCAGCATGTGCAGTAATTTAATTCAGTAATTTAGGTTAGGTAATTGGGATAAAGGTTATGGGTCGTGTCTTCTATATAATGTGGTTAATTCTCTGGTTTGTGCTACTTTACATCCTCATATATGGTAGCTGAGAATCATGTGAGCACAATTACAAAATTGAGTTATTTAAGGGCATATTTTAAACCATAAAGGCTAAGAAGTAGTACATTTTTGTGTTCATAGTGATTGTGATTCCGGCCCCCTTGCTTGCACCACACCCATCTTTGAACTCTACTCTACACACCTGTAAAGTTTCCTGACTGTATTTTGCATGGTTGTGATGCTATCGCGTGACAAAATCTGTCCACTGACAGACGGACAGACAAATAAACACCTGGCAAAGTTCTCAAAACCTCCTCTGTGGTAGTTCCCGCTACAGCAGGCATCTCCAGGACCACATTTTGCCATGATGACTCACACACAGACTTACAAGGTGAAACAATACCAGCCACATGCTGCCGCGACTGGTAAATAGTGATTTCCAACCTGAATCCTTTAATTTATTATTAGACTTTACTAACCTTACTTAATGCTTTTCTCGTCAAATACTAAAGAAGATTTAACTATTCATACTTAGTCTGAAAATTATTCAAATTTAATTAATAGATTTACATTTTGGGAAATATGTTGATGCCTCTCTCATGTCTGTAAATATGAAGCTACGGTTATGAGACCGTTAGCTTAGCTTAGCTTAGCACAAAGACTGTAAAATGGGAGAATCAGCTAGCCTGGCTCATTCTGAAGGGAAGATAAACTTGAGAATTGCGTTTACCAGCACTTCTAAAGTCTTATTTGTTAAATCCGCTCAAGAAACAGAAGTGAAAAAAAAAGGTTTTGTTTTTACGGGTGTTTATTTGCAGAACTATGTCTTGGCCGGGTGTAGTGACTATGTGGAGTCCGGTCATCACTATAAGGTAGGGCTGCACAATTATGGCCAACATTTTAATCACAATTATTTTGATTAATATTGAGATCACGATTATCACAATTATTCATAGATTTTGGGGACAAAATATTTTGCAATTTCACATTTAATTAAACAGAGCACTGCTTTCACTTCCATGTTGTGCTAAATCCAACCGTCAAATATTCTAAATGTTATTCTTTTACTTTGTTATTGTGATCTTGCATAAAAACACACAATTTAAATGGTTAGGAAATAAATCTTTGCATTTTTATTTAAATATTTGCTTTGATTAAAAAATGTCTTGCATTAATTGTTCTAATAATATATTATTAGTTGTTTCGAGCTAATGTTAGGAAGTTTGTAATTCCTTCTCTATTATCTATTTTATATTGAAACCATCTCCTTCAAACAACTGGATTGGACTGGACTGAAGTTTCTTGTCAAAAAATACATTTTACAAGATTACATTTGAATGCGTCATGATAGTGTTATGATTTACCATCGTCCAATACTTGAGCTTGAAGACGACGTAATGTAACTAAATGTAACCTCTGTTAACTGAGCTTTTTAGCTCCATACGGTCAGCAGACGAGCCAGTCACTGATTACTCTGAGCAGCATCATGGGAATGAATTACAATATAATACGTGTCTGATTAAGTTAGTTGTTCCAATGTTTTTAAGGTTGTTCCTCCACGGCTTATTAGGGACTTGCAGTTGTGACAATTTGAGAACTTTGTCTTCTTCACGCAGCTGAAGAAAGTCCACACCGACAACATGTTTAAGAAGTGCTTGATTTATGCAACAGAGTTTCCTATGAGCAGAGCCTTTTAAACGTCAATATCGCAGTCGATCATGTTTATTTAATTGTGGGATACCGAAATCGTGACCGTGATTAATATTCAATTAATTGTGCAGCCCTACAATGAGGTTGCCAGGCAACTACCAGAGGGTAGGAAGTCACTGCGCCTGGCCAAGGAAGTGGTTCCACACATAACTCCCAGTAAAACGTTTTTCACTTTGTTTCTTATATGGACTAAACAAATTAAATATAACATGTTAATTCGTGAGCTTCAGTGTCGCTTGTAAGCCTTTTTTTTTTTTTTTTTTTATATACTTTGGACAGAGCCAGCACTAGCTTTTCCCCCCAGTCTTTATGCTAAACTAAGCTAACTGGCTACTGATATATTTATATGACATCATGACTATATTTAACAAACAGGTATGAGTGATCATCTTATCTAACTCTCTCTATGATTTCTTTGCATTAAGGGGGTCACAAGCTAAAAAGGTTGGGAACCACTGGTGTAGGAGACCTTATGATAACATGATAACATTTTTAGGAATACTCTCTCCAAATAGTCCCGGAAACCCACCATGTACATCGTATCACCTTGGAAACGACCCAAATTTAAACAGACTGTCAGCCATGGCACTTTGCACAGACCCGTTGGCCTGCACTGCTCTACACTTCAAACAATTAGGATGTTTACATCCCGGGTTGCATACATGTTTTATCAACGCACACATGTCAGCGGTCTTCTCATTCCTGTGAGCTCCCGTATTTATAGAGCACATTCTGTAGCTCACCCGTATTGTTGTTACTCCCTTAGTTCCCACCTCAGGATGGGATTAAATCTCTGAACTTCCACTGAACTACATCAATCCGACTTAACCCAAGAAATATGGTACACGTTGAAGGCTGCAGAAACCAGCTAATTTGTTCTGTTAATTCTACTTCAAACATTGCAGCAAACCTGTGCTGGTATAATAAAGTGACTACCTGTTGCAACAAAGGCTTGGAGAAACTTCAGACTCTTTCAAACAACATTAATTACAAGCAAAAATGTCAGCATGTTATGTAATCTGATTGGCGCAGTCACTCCTTGAAAAATGATTGAATAATGATTACTTCCGTTTTAAATGATTTTCTTGTGACTCTATCAACAAAAGTGTTTTAAAAAATGCAGCTGAATTTACGAGGCTATAAAAAGCCTCCAGAGATATTAGTAATACAAGTGCAGAGTTGACTCATATTGGGCAGCAGCATGTGTTATTGTTTCGGCTGAGACTGCTGTCAGATCAAACCACACATTGTTTTTGTGCGTTGACAATAGAGGAGAATGAAAAATTCCAGGCCCCGACATGAACTATCATCTTGGCACCATCGTATACAATGAAAGGCTGAGCCAAAGAGGACGATGATGGAGCATATAAAAAGATTTGACACAATGAGTCGAACCCAGAAGTTTATCACTTGGCAGCCGTCCTGTCAAAACAACAACCCGGACTCTTGGTGCTGGTGTCCCAGCCCAGGTTGGCTGTCGCTGGCAGCTGGATGGCAGAGAGGCTCTGAACACTCGCTCAGGTCATTCACCTCTCAACAGACTGCGTTAGGTGTGTTTAGCGTCAGTGTGAGCCATATTGGCAGTGTTGTTGAAGGAATAGTTCCAACAATTTAGGAGATACAATTATGCCAATGTCTGTGTGTTAAGTACTGTACAGAGCTACAGAGTCATGATGTGTTTAGTCTAGTTTAACATTAAGACTGGAAGCAGCTAGCCTTGGCTCCGTCCAAATGTGGAAATGAAATGAAAAAAAGAATCCACACCACTTCAAACAACAAATTTGCTTCCTTTCTGAGAGTGAGATGAAAAGATAAATATCGATCTCATGTCTGTGCGCTGTGTGTGGAGCTAAAGCCGGGATGTGTTTAGCCTGGCCTAGCAGTAAGACTGGAAGCAGGGGGAAACCACTAGCCTGGTTCATTAAAGGTGCTAAATTCGATATCCAGAGCATTAATATAGCAGCAACAACTATTTGATATTTAACGATATAGAGGAGTAATGTCTACCTGAGCAGAGAATGAAGTCTCTCTTCCTCTGTGTGTGTTGTAATCCGAGCTTCATCTTGCTTTGTTGACATAGCCGGGCTGGCTGTGCATGCTTTTAATGCATGTGAGAGTGCACGAACACTGCTCTGCACTGCTCTCATACGACGGTTACAGCTGATAACGGCGTCCCGATCGACGGCGTCGTCGCGGAAGTGTAGCACCCACCCTCCGGTTCCCCTTTGTGTTAACACTTTTATGTATATCAGCACTTTCGCCCTTGTTTGCACTGTTTAGTGCTGTTAGCACCTTTAGCTGCAGGCCGGGGCTTGCTGTTGCCATGTTAAGAACTGTTGAGAGGCACTAGAAATGCTCCCGATCCCGTATTAAGCACCTCTAAGAAAATACACCCAAAATGCACATATTAAACAAACAAGGAACAATGTGTTAATTAGTGAGCTTCAAAAGGTATTGGTAGGTGTATGTTTTTCACTTTAAACAGAGCCAGGCTAGCTTTTTCCCCCTGCTTCCAGCCTTTATGCTAAGCTAAGCTAACCATGTCCTGACTTGTACTCCGTACTTAAAGCAGTAGTTTGAGATTTTGGGAACTACACTTTTTCCCTTCCTTGTAGAGAGTTAGATCAGAAGTTCGGTACCACTCATATTTGTGAGTTGAGTGTGAAAATGTAAAAATGACAATTGTGGTTATGTGCTTGACTCTTTCTTGGCCCGGTGACTTAGCTAATCATGCCCCGGCTCAAGCTTCATACTTTACGTAAAGGTATTGATCTTCTTAACTATCAACAAGAAAGGGAATAAGTGTATTTCCAAACACATTACTTTATTTATTTCCCCAAAATGTCAAACTATTCCTTCCTTTATCGCACAATAGTGAGATTGATATCAATAAAACAAGTAAGTGCCTTCCAAAATGTTAAACTATTACGTTAAAACAAGGATTCTACTGTATTTTAAATTGCGTTAGTATCTATATTGTTACCCAAGTTGTATAACTCAAATTTTGGTGCCTTTTGATTTCAGTTTCACAGTTACATATTATACTCTGGGTTGAACTTATTGGATAATGTCAAAATGAGTTTGCAATCAAGCCAAAATCAAGGCTTTTTTCTTTTTTACCAACATGTTGGAAACCGAAGCTATTTACTGCACAGTAACCTATATAATTTTAAAAGAACATAGGCTTTGACTGTCAGGATGTGTTATGAAATAGTTTGTGTACTAATGGATAAGCTGCTCCAGATAAACATTGAATGAGTTACTCAAACATTTGTTGTTGTTTCAAACTGGCTTATTCTAAAGACTGATGCATGGCTTTGATATTTTACATGCATTAACAAATGAAAACTGAGATACTGACATTGATCTCTGATGAAATGTCTTTTTTTTAAAGTGATTTATACACAAAGGAAAAGGCTTCACCGCTATCATGTCTATCAACGTTTACCTTATGCATCCTTCAGAAGGGATTTTCATCACATGTTGAGAGAGTGACAGAATAATGGCTTAATCTCCTAGCAATGTAAACAAACACAGTGATAAAGGAGAGCAAAACAAACAGGAACATGCTTAATAGCGTGTTGCAAGCTGCTTTAAGTGAGTGCCCCCATTTCTTTGTTTTTTTCTTTGAAATAATCTTTGCGAACCCAAAGCAGATTGATATCTGTATGTTGGCTCAGTGGCATGTTTTCTCAGATAGTGTTATGTTTATTTTTGTTCTAATATATCAGCACTTACTGTTGACAATTATAGTAGTGAGAAAAATATGGGTCAAAATCCTCAAGCTGAAAGAGACACTCCTATCACTAGCACATTATCACTGGACTAAGATAACCCGGCAACAGTTTTAGTCTGTCAAAAATTAAAGGACCACTGTGCAACAATTAGGGCAATCTATTAGCAGAAACAGAATATAATATTAATAAGTAAGTTTTCTTTAATGTATAATCATCTGAAAATAAGAATTGTTGTGTTTTCGTTAACTTAGAATGAGCCGTTTATATCTACATAGAAAACGTGTCCCCTCTCCACGGAGTCCGCCATGTTGCACTGCAATCCGTGCAGTTGTTGTGGAGATATTTCAATTACAACCAAAAATGTCAACCTGGAGGTGGCGCCAAAGGAAAAGTCGGAGGATCACCAAACTCATTAGGATACATCGTCTGGGAACCATGAATGTCTGTACCAAATTTTGTGCCGATCCATTGAGTAGATGTTGAGATATTTTACTGAACGAGTACAAATTTTGACTCGATAGTTTCAGAGGGTCAACAAAGTCATTAGGATTCATCCTCTGGAGACATTGAATATCTATAGAAAATCTAATGAAAATCCATCCGATATTTCACTCTGATCCACAAGTCATCCTCTGGGGACCATGAATGTCTGCGCAAAATTATGTGGCAATCCATCCAGTAGTTGTTGACGTGATTCAGGACCAAAATAGTGGACTGACTGACTGACATTGCCATCCCTAGAACAACACTTCTAGCATGACTAAAAATAATTGAAACTATGACTCTTTGAAGTTAATTATGCTGTTTCTAAAGTTCTTTGACTGAGGTTAAAGTGTACTTCTACATAGCACACCCGCAGGCTTTTTCTCATCACGTTGATGAATGCTAGACAGGGTGATTTACTCCATCTGGAATGCTCTAAGAATAACACCTGTTAGCTACTTCAACAAAAATGCAAATAAGTACTTCAAGTGCCAAACAAATGCAAATTTCGCTGTGCATTTACTATCTGCTTACATGAAGTGTATATATGTTATGTAACGTGTATATATTTGACAGTTAATTTTGGACTACTGGAGTTCAAACTGTGAGCTGTTCCTGAAACTTGGTGTATAATTCGTTGCATTCTGAACATTCCCTCCAAATGTGTATATGAGCACTGGCTGACAGGGCCCCCCACTCTCTTTGATTTCAAACTATAAACCCTGGGAAGAGCAGAAATATACAGTATAACTGCAGACACGACTCATCCTCACATTCATGTCTGCCAGCAAAGCATTTTTTCAATATCTCTGGGATAATTCCTGTAATGCGTTTCAGTGTTTGTTGTGCCTGTGGCAGGCAGGGAGGGAGTAACTGGGTTGGGTTGCACCGAGAGCGGGATTACAGGCAGACAAAGTGCTGAGAGATACCTGCAGATTCCCATAATCAGCTCTCTTGAGAAGTGTGTCATCCCCTCTCGCCCAGATGTGATGACACATCAAATTCAACCACAAAAGGGAGTCACTCAAGTTGCAAGTCTTGACTTTCTCTTGCAAAGCTAAACGCTAAAAGGGCAACATCTCCCCACTCCTCAGATAAACCTCCCTGACAGGTTTCCCCGTGGTGCTCGGTCATCCAGCTGTCTCCTGGTTACATTTTCAGCCAAATCTTGAGTTTGACTCAGGACACCACGGTAATTAATCCCCTCTGGTCGGTTTGCAAAAGGGTTTCGTGACATGCTTTGGCACAGCTGGGAGTGCTGGCTAGAAAACAGGGTGTGTGGAGGTAGAGTTGGGCGTTGGCCAGACGTAAGAAGTCGAGGCCAGTCCGTCCCGCCCAGATGTTCCTCGCAGATTCCTATTGTTCGGCCCGCGTCGAGGAGATTCCTCGCCGTGTAATGGGTTATTATGTTAGCACTCGCTCTATTCAATAGACTAATGAGTTATGCCAAAACCTAATGTCTCAAGGGAGCTCCTTGCATAGAGCTGCATAGTTTAGAGGTGAAGTGCCATTGTGTTTGGTCCCGGGCCCGTCCGCATGCTGTTAACCTCTTCAGTATGCAGGTACATGAAGGCACCCTTTTTTAGCAATGCTCTTGCAGAACTGAAAGCTTAATAAAGCCACGGCTGGCTCGTGACGTAAAGGGCATGCGATGATTTTTAAGATAAGGAGTGAAAGCGCCAAGTCATAGTAGTAAACATGCAGCAGTCGTTTTGATAAAGGTGATCTGATAAACTATGGAGTCAGTGTGTTAAAAGGGCATCAGTGATTTCCAATGGCAGTGTGGTACAATAATAATGTCAGCAGTGGAAAGTAACTAAGTACTCAACTACATTAAGTACAAATTTGAGGTACTTGTACTTTAATATTTCCGTTTAATGCCACTTTATACTTCTACTTCACTACATTTCAGAAAGAGATATTGTGCTTTTTACTCCACTAGTTATTTACAACACTGTCTCATCTCCTACAAAATTATGATCCCATACGACTCAACTGCATTCTCATGTATGTTTCGAGGAAAACATATTTTCTCCCAGAGTAAGTTTGCAGTTTTAAACATGTGGTTAACGTTGTAAATTATAACAAAAATGCAACAAAACTTCTTGGTTAGGTTTTGTAAAAAAACATCGTAGTTTGGCTTAAAATTAACACAAATTTGAAATAAAACAAAAAATGCAACAAAACTATTTTGTTAGTTTTAGTTTAGGGCTGTCAAAGTTAACGTGATAATAACGCGTAGAGCGCAGATCTGCTTCCATGAACAGGAGGTTGGTTTGGCTGCAAAGACTTAGTGCCCACTGTACCTGTATCGTGGGATTAAATCCAGTTGAACACATTTCTTGCGTGTCAGCTAAACTTTCTCTCTATTGTCCTCAGACGGTTTCTGCAGTCCTCACTGTCTCCGGGCAAGTCTTAGAATTGTTTTTCAAACAAAGAAGTAGGTCTTGTCTGGAAAATATGACGTCAGTATTATTATGATTGGACTCTGCACGCAGGAGGAAACAACGGAATTTCTTTCAGTAAGCCCAGAGGCGCAGAATCCACCATGGATTTGTTTGCTAAATGGGCTGGATAGATAAGACTCTTCAACCAATTTGCATTGGATTGTTCTCCACTGCCAGATCAAGCAGCTCGGTGATGAGTGATGGGGGCGAGTTTTAGGTGCACCAATATTTGAACTGAACCCAAGAACAACTTGTATGACATTCATATTAACAGCTGAGGAATAGAGGGGACAAATCTGACGGTTTGATGCAACACATTCACGCTGCTTTAATCTCTGCATTGCAAAGTTTTTAAAAAGTGCTTGTGATGCTAGAAATAACTTTTAAGAACTACCTACTTTAATCGTTGGATCCCAAAGAGATTAAGTTAAGTATTATTTTCTAATCTAAACTCACTGGGTGAGTCTTTTTAAGAGATGTTTGAGAAGAATGGTTTTGCTGTCCATTAAAGTCTATGTTTGGTGGTGATCTTTACATTTTCACATTGAAGTTAAAGGATTGCATGCTTGTCCATAGGTTGAGAATATTCTCCATCTTGGACTATTTAAAAACTTTTATTTACTCTTTATAGGGCTGTCAAAGTTAACGTGATAACTTGCTAGTATGACTGGTACCAACCATGTCATACTAGCTTGTTCGGGAAGGAGGCTAAATAACGCTCCATAGTTGCGCTACATGTCGGCAAGGAAAAACTGTAATGGCCATTTTCAAAGGGGTCCCTTGACCTCTGACCTCCAGATCAGTGAATGAAAATGGGTTCTCTGGGTACCCACGAGTCTCCTCTTTACAGACATGTCCACTTTATGATAATCACATGCAGTTTGGGGCAAGTCATAGTCAAGTCAGCACACTGATACACTGACAGCTGTTGTTGCCTGTTGGGCTGCAGTTTGCCATGTTATGATTTGAGCATATTTTTTATGCTAAATGCAGTACCTGTGAGGGTTTCTGGACAATATTTGTCATTGTTTTGTGTTGTCAATTGATTTCCAATAATAAATATATACATACATTTGCATAATGCAGCACATTTGTCCACTTCCATGTTGATAAGAGTATTAAATACTTGACAAATATGCAATTAATTTGCAATTAATTCACAATGAATCGTTTATTAATAGATTAATCGCGATTAAATATTTTAATCGATTGACAGCCCTACTTTTTATTTACTTTTTTGATTATTTCACTCCTGCAGAGTTGGCATTTTCATGATACAGGGTTTTCTGTTTGACAGCAGCAAAATTAGCTGGATGAGTGATTTACTGAAATGAAAATGAAAGTTGATTTATGTGCCGAGATTAAATTAAAGATATCCGCGAAATTTCCAGGAGGTTTGATTTCATTTAAGGAGAGAAACAGATGCAAAGGCCCCTGGAGGAAGAGGAGGAGGAGAAGGAGGAGGAGGAGGAGGAGGAGGAGGAGGAGTGGTAAAGGGTGATTAAGGGACGGCAGCTGTAAATAATGGCCTTTATCTGCTATAATCGTTGAGAGGTGAGCCGAGAGGCCAGGGCAGGTAGTTAAGAGAATAAAATAAGAGTGACTCAGGCTTTGTTGAATTTTGCTGAGTCACTTGTCAGCAAAAGTTGGAAAAGCTCAGGTTGGAATGTGGTAGATATCTAAAAGTATTTTGAGATCATTACAGAGCTGAAAACAAACAACGTGCTGGATGTGTCTTTGAAATTTAAGCTGCTGAAGGAAACCTTAAATCCACTTTCAGCTGATTTAGAAATTGCAGTGTATACTCTGGTTTGGCACCGAGATGAAAGGGCAGGGTAGGCATGGTTTTTATTGCTCTTTGCCTCCTTGTCTTCCACATCAACACTTTCTTGTTATCACATTGGAGTCTGGCTCTCTCTTTATCCCCGTCTCTCCCACTTTGTCTCACACGTTTCTCTTTCACTTTTAGTGCTTTGTTTACCAATTTAAAATCATCCCTAAAAGCATCCCTACAATTTAAAATGGTGAAACAGAGCTTTTCTCAAGTCAGTGATCTATTTTCAAGGATCTAATTGAATACAACACAGCATGAAACAATAATGACGAAGGAGTTGATGAGTTGTTTTTAAATAATTGTGAACAAATTTATTTAAGTTTGGCCAAAATTTGGCACCTTGGTGACAAAACATTTCATAGAAATGACAAATACCGAACATGTGACGGACCAATGTGGCCAATCAAATTACATGATCTGTAAAAAGAATAAATAAATAGAACACAACATATTCAGTGAAAAAATAATTAAATTATGACAAATGCAAAGATGATAACTGTACTGCTACTAGCTACTGTACTGCATAGCTACAATGACCTGACACACAGGAGACAACCTGTTACGTAAAATGTGGTAAATAGTTTCAGTCAGTGGAAAAATGTCTGGTCTAAAGCAGTGACACAAGGCACATAATCCCTTCTATTGTACAGTATGTCTTGTATAACAGTCTGTTTTTGCATTTTGAAATATGAGCAGGACTGCCTTTGTTCATATACGGCAGCGATTTTTATTTTCTGTAACAGGGATTTATGTTAAATCCTTCCGGTAATGTCAAGCTTTTGAAATGCTATTTGGTGGTGTATTTTGGGTCCGACCGTGACCCCTATACAACATGAATGTCCTTGATTTTTGCAGACCGAGGCCAAGTTCAGCTTATCTCCTTTCACCTGAACTCCCTGTATTGTCTCTGACCTGGTTCATGTGTCTCATGAAGTGCAACCAAGTCCAGTTGTGAATGCTCTGACGCCGCAGCCACGAAGCCAACATGGAGCACGTTCGCCAACCTCATTGGGGGCTTCTCCATTGTCTCCCACGGGGCTCCCCGGTGGCTTTAGAGAAGGGCTTATGAAACCCTCTGTACGACAAGGCTCGGAGGTGTTGCGTGTCGTCTTTAGGAGGCCGTGCTCTCGCCCTCCCATGATCTCGCCCTGCGGCGCTGTCTCGCCCTCCACTTCTTGAGCAGCATACTGGTTTTCACGGCGGCCCTGATGGCTAGAGGGGACACCCGTTTCTTGTTGCTGTTCCTCATCCTGCAAACAAAGACAGAAAACAATCAGTCATCTGAACCATCGATCTCTCGGGTTGTGTTAAAGGTGAACCTAAAAGCTAATTTAACTGTCAGTCACTCACATTTTAAAGTATGCCAAGTGTCACACAGAACACACTATTACACTGAAGTTTATTTTTTTTCCAATATTATTAATGTGTCAGAAAGTGCAGACGTATGGCGCCACAAACTTTGAGATGTGTTTTGAAACATGATGGTACATGAGTGTAGCGTATACCCACATTACTCTCATGGTTAAGTGATGGAAAGTGATGCATTGGATTCTCTACAATCTAAGAAGTTTTTATAGAACTCATTATGGTGCTCAATCATCATGTAGGGAATTCCTTGCTTGAGGGAAATTTTTTATCTCTCAAGCATCACCATGTAAAAAGTGATGCACCCTGAGATATCTTTAGCCTACAAAAGACCTCAGTGTTGTGAGGCTATAATATTACCATGTCCGTTTATTTTGCAAACACGCTTTTGAGAGATATTCAGCCCTGAGCAGGTTGTCTTAACCCACCTCTTAATCCTGCCTGTGTCGGCTGCCAGCATTTGTTTGCACTGCGCTCCAGCACAAGCATCGCCCTCGGCGGAGCGGATCAGCGCGTCTGGCGGTGTTTCATACCTGCAAGGACAGAAACAAAAAAAACACACGATGAGAAAACGTTTCATTTACTCACCCCCATAGTTTTCTGACACATTTCAGAGAGAGAGGGGCTACTTAGGACACGGAACTTGTTCTCACAAGCGGTGCGTAAAAATGATAGACTCGGGCGATTCCTAGTATCACTGACAGTAAATATGATGAATGTATTGCCTTATTATTGTTATTATTGCCTACTGTGAGGGAATATAAATTACATACCTGAGGACGCTGTTTTCCAGGTGGCAGAAGTTTCTACAGGTGTTGTCTTTTTGGTGTAAACACTGGCAGCGAGGTCCGCTGCTGGTTGCCAAGGACTCCGCCACAGCGCGCCTTGTTCTGGGAGAGTTGCCCAGTCCGTATGAGACCATGCGCCTGGAGAGGGAAAGGTGACACAATTCAGGTTAAAAAAACTGTCCGTTTGATTCACTTTTTTTAAAGTAAAATGTATCCAATACTGATAAAATAGGCAACTTTTCAATTCCTCCAAATAGCTTAATGTTACTGTTTGCTACTTGTGCGTACAATGGCTATTTAACATCTATCCAATATTTTAAAATAAATAATGAATTTTTTTTTTTTTTTGCTCGGAATAAAATGTCTACTTTTTACTCCACTATATTTATCTGATAAGTTACTTTCCAGATTCAAAGTAATAATACAAAATATAATAGGAAAATTATATCATATCATATCAATAAGTACTTTTTACACTTTGGTATTACTACTTTTACTTAAGTAAATTAACTGTGAGAAAGCTTTTCAATGAAAACTTGTCTACTCTTCTGGAGAAACATTATTTAATCTGTTAATGTTGACTTACTCAGGTGTGTTGACCCATATGATGTCCAGGTGGCAGAAGTAGATGCACTCATTGTCCAGGAAATTGGCGCAGGAGCAGCGCTTGGTCCGCACATGGCTCCGCTGCTGCTGCTGCTGCTGCTGCTGCTGCTGCTGCTGCTGGGTGTCGGTGTTGGTGGTGGAGGCTGTGGGTGTCTCTCCAGCTGGCGCTGATAGCACTGTAATTAAATAATCATTATCAGAAACACTGCATATCAGCTATTAAACTTATGTGTCAGGAGGGTGCATAATTGCAGCAGGATTTTGCTCTTGCAGATATGTGATTCACATTTTAACTGTAAAATAATTTAAGTAATTCAGATATTACTTAGAGCTTATTATGTGCTTAATGTATAAGTGTTAATGTATTGGTTAAATAGTTAAAATTAAAAGTTACCTGTGCACAAAATCCAGGAGTTCATCACTGAAAACACGGAGATCAAAATGTATGAATCCATTTCTCCAGGCTCTTCTAAAACAAAATACTGCTTAAGAAAATTAATAATCCTCCAGAAGTGGTAAAATAATCATCCAGTGTATCAATCCTTGTCCTCAGAGATTCACACAGGAGCGCAGAGGAGTCAGTGTGGAGTCTCTCTGTCAGTGTGGAGTCTCTCTGTCAGTGTGGAGTCTCTCTGTCAGTGTGGCCCTACATATGCAGCCCTGTGACTTTATACAAGTGCTTCCCTCCTCCTCCTCCTCCTCCTCCTCCTCCTCCTCCTCTTCCTCCTTCTGTTGCTGCAGCGATGTACTGTTCAGTTTTGTCCTTTGGCTTGTACCCAGACAATGGTGTTTGTTAGTAGTCGGCCACTGATAAGCAGCCGTGCACCAATCTGGAGACTTTGAGATAGAAGCCTTGTGGGTCCGGAGTTGGTGGATGGAGGAGTGGAGACTCTGGCTGATTGAATGCAACCTATTAAACCCTTGTAAGACTCTGTGGATGAGTTGCGCTTCTCCATCAGCAGGTGGCAGTCAAGCGACAGGATTAATGTCCCCGTTTTGTTTTATGGAGAGCACTGAAACACTGTGCTATGATGTAAGATTAATGGACATTATTTTGCGTAATGTTTATTATAAAGCAGAAGTGTAGAAATATCAAGTACTGTTACTTGACTTACGCAAATAGAAGTGAAATTCATTATTTTTTTTGTTGAAAACTACTCAAGTTAAATGTGAGAGGTAGGTGGAGTAGGCTACTTTATTAATCACAATTAGAAATTGCAGTGTCACAGCAGTCATGTCACTCACTTTTTAATTGTTTTTTTGCCATTCGGGCTGGAAACTTCTTTTGCGAGGAAGACAAATCCATACAATAGATAAAAAAAATATAACAATAAGTCAAAAATAAACCAGGAACAGAGCCAAATTAAGAAGGGAGTCATTTAATGTAAGATTTACAATAGTCTTGAATTCGTCCAGGGATACCAAATTACTTGATTTAAAATCACAAATGAGATCAGGGAATAATAATGAAATACAATATGAGAATAGAGAGAAAGAATAGAACTAAAACCAAAGGATCATATTAGACTCTAAATATGTGTTGAATATATACTAAACCTCGGTAGTACCCAGTAGTACATTGTGCGTTCTATATGTAAGACAAGTAAAAAAAGCAAAGAGTTATGGTATCAAAATACGTGTGACAAGCTTTTATTATAAAGCTTTCTCACAGTTAGTTTACTTAAATAAAAGTAGTAATACCAAAGTGTAGAAATACTCTGTTACAAGTGAAAGTCATGCTTTCAAATATTTACTTAAGTAAAAGTACTTATACTGATATAATGTTTCTATTATATTTAGTATTATTAATTTGAATCTGGAAAGCAACTTATCAGATAAATATAGCGGAGTAAAAGTACCTCAAAATTGTACTTAAGTACAGTTCTTTTCCTTATGTGATTAAAAAAGGGTCCAAAGCAAAACTGACATAACAGCACAAGGTGGTGTCTTCTGTTATTCTTACCTTTTGAAAACAGAGTACCATTCTTCAATGTGTACATCAAATATGTATTGAAGTGAAAAAAAAGAATAAAAAGTGTACTAAAAAAGTACTTTGTAAATTTCCTTAATTACAACGATAAAAAGTACTTCTTTATAGATATTTCAGCCCATTTTAAAGCAGCGATCTTGTCACAAAGAAGTTGCCTGATGGTAGAAGGGGATTTTGCCCGTTGATTGCATGATTTGGACTGAAGAGTTGGAATAAAGAAAAAATCAAAGTTTAATGCACCTCATTCTCTGCCCCGATTAATGAAGGGTTAAAACTAAGACTGGACGCTACACCCACCATTACATAACCAGCGCAAACATCTTTATCTATAGGTTTTTTTTAGCAAGATTCTTGCTGGGGATTATAGATTTCAACAGGAAATTAAGAGACACGAGCCATTGCTTGAAATACAGATCTGTGTATATAAAAATCAATATTTATAGTCTAGGGCAGGGGTCAGCAACCTTTACTGCCAAAAGAGCCATTTTAGAACCGCAAAACATTTAATCATTGTGATGAAGGTAGCACAGTTTATAGTCTAACTATATAGTATATAAGTCTAATGCAGTGAGGGCCAAAGTGCAAATGTACTACGGAGTATTAGGGCCACATTGAGCGAAAAAAGAATTTGAGATTTCCAGAATAAAGTCATAACTTTACGAGAAAGAAAGTTGTAACATTACGAGAATAAAGATATAACTTTACGAGAAAAAACGTTTTTTTCCTCAATGTGGCTCTTATACTCTGTCGTACCATCGTATCATAGACCTACAACAATGATAAATAAAAATGAAAATGTAAACAAAAAACAGTTATTCATTTCCATTTTTAAAAATCCACAGCGAGCCACTGGAGAGGAGCTAAAGAGACCGCATGTGGCTCCGGAGCCTCAGGTTGCAGACCCCTGGTATAGGAGGTAATCTGTTTTTTCCAGATGCAGTGAATTCAAGGTCCTGTTGGCGTCGTATCTTGTGTTCCAGAACTGCTGTTTTATTAATTGATGAATGATTACTGACAAAGTACAAACCAGGCTCCAAAGTGGCTTGTAATCTAATGGTTTCTCTCCACCACCAATTGTAATGAACTGTGGAAACCAAGGGGCTACTTCATTTCCCTGAATCACATATTCAGAGACACTTTGCTGTTAGGCAGCAGTGGAAAATTGACCTTGTTTGTGTAAGTGTGTGTGTGCAGGCATGCTCAAAGTGGAAAAGTGCAGGTAAAGTATCCTGACATGCTGCAGCTCTGAGGCCCCTAATCAGAGGCTGGTGTTAAGAGTTTCCACTGGTCAGTGGAACAGCTTGTGCTAACGGCAGGAGGAGACAGAAACAACCCAGTAGAATAGCATTAGAGTCAGGACACTCACGCTTAGCTGGTTGAATCATGCAGCTGCTGTGATGTTGTGTAACATCAGAGGTTTGTCGTGGTCTTGTGGGCTCTTCACTTCATCAGCGTGTATTTTGTTTTCTCAGCACTAGCAGATAATGACCTCTAGGGGTCCCTGTTTACTCTGCTATAGTTTCACCCTGAAGGTTTCAGTCAGGCCTGCAGGAGGAGGGGGTCTGTAGATGGATGAGTCACCTTCTGAATGGGTTGGAACGAGGAGGATATCACTGTGAAGCCTCTTGAGTGGAGAGAGAAGTTTCCTCATTAAGGCTAGATTGCTATGTTTGGTCCACTGAGAAGCTTATTCTCTCTTCTTGTAGGTGGTGAAATAAAACAACACCTGCTGATTAAAGTGAGCAACACATCCGGCTCAGACTCACTTAAGGTGGGCTGGTAAGGTGGACCAGCTATTCTCCTTTAAGTGACCAACCGCTCCTCTGAGTTTTGCTCAGCTTTTTATTTAATTTTTAATATTTCTTTTAACCGATTTAAATGATGGCATTGATCGTTCAAAATCCTTATTGTCGGTTAAACGGTTAATTATCAACATCCCTACCTCTATTACAATCCCGCCATAGGTGCAGGGCTTTTTGTGTTTCATTAGGATGTTTGCCACTAAACGAAACCTCTGTTTCTGCGTTGGTCGTCTTCATCAGTTTGGTAAACAGAGACTGTTGTCTTTTAAGCTTTGTTTTCAGTTCCTTTACCTTCTCTGTTCTCCGTAGACTGCTACCAGATGGAAAGTCCCGTGAAAAGATGCTGTGGACTTTGATGAGGTGGCACTCAACATTACATTTTTTACCGACTGACACGCTCGGACTACAAGTGAGTCACACATTTGTCATTCACATTCGTGAAAAAAACAATCCCATGTGAAAATAATATAATTTTTTTATATTAACCTGACTATTTTCTGCGATAAGCGTCAAATCAGGTGTGCGCCTGCTAGTTTGCTAACACTGCTTTGAAAATTGTAACGCATCGCCCAACCCTATTATGGTATACAGTTTTTATGGCATACTATACTTTCACTTTTTTATGAATTTCTGTATGATATAATATACTATGACATTTTTTACAGGATTTTTCGGACATGTTATACTATGACTTTTTTATGGCATGCTATAGGGTATTATGTTTTTTATAACATACTTTACTATAACTTTTTTATGAAATTGTTTTCAACATACTATGAATTTTTAAGACATACTTTAGTATGGCTTTTATGGCATGCTATACTATGAGTTTTTGTGACTTTTATTTAGAGATATTTCAATACCATTTTTTACTTTCCGATACTGATTCCGATACCTGAACTTGCGGTATCGGCTGTTACCAAGTAACAATCTGATACCAGTGTGATTAAAAAAATGGCTGGAAGTGATCTTAGGCTCTGAGGGCCTCCGGGCTTGCAATAGGCTGGCGGAAACTCTGGTATTGGATCGGTGCATAGACTGGTGTACTCGCCGATGAAAGATCCCGAATTTCCCGGGAAAAAAAGTCATAGTATAATATGTCGTAAAAAAAATTGGAAAAAGTTATAGTATAGTTTGTCGAAAAACAAAATGTCATAGCATGGTATGACGAAATTTAAAAAAAAAAAAGTCATATAGTATGTCGAAAAATTTAAAAAGTCATAGTATAGTATGTAGTTTTTTTTTTTAAAAGTCATAGTATTTTGAAATTAAAAAAAAAAAATCATAGTATGGCATGTCGAGAATAAAAAAAAAAAGTCATGGTATAATATGTCGAAAAAAGTCATATTATATTATGTCGAAAGATTCTTTAAAAAGTTATAGTATAGTATTTTTTTTTAAAAAGTCTGAATATTATGTCGAAAAAAAGTCATAGTATTTCGAAATTAAAAAAAAGTCATAGTATGGTATGTCAAAATTAAAAACAAAAAATCAAAGTATCGTAAGTCGAAAAAAAATTGAAAAAGTTATAGTATAGTATGTCGAAAAACAAAATGTCATATTATGGTATGACGAAATTTAAAAAAAAGTCATAGTGTAGTATGTCTAAAAAAAAAAAAAGTCATAGTATAGTATTTTTTGAAAAAAGTCATAGAATATTATGTTGAAAAAAAGTCATAGTATGTGGAAATTTAAAAAAAAAAGTCAAAGTATAGTAAGTCAAAAAAAAAAAAAAAGTCATAGTATACAGAAGTATGTTGATTGAATGTTTTAATCTGTTCTGACGACCCTTCCACTCCACTAGGTGTCCCTGTGTACTTTTTACCTTGCTTTTGTTTCCTTGCAGGATCCGGGTCGTCAGTTTCATGAGCCACACCTAGTTTCTGATATAAAATCGCACCACCCTCCAACGGAGTCCCCTTCTCTTCCCTCGCTGGCGCTATTTTTTTTTTCCCCACATCCATACACGCTCACCTGACTGATTACTGACTTCCATGTATGTTCTGTTTGTTATTGTTACTTTTTAAATAAATATGCTTGTTTGTTACTTGTAAACTCGCCTGGTCACCCATTTCTGTCGCAGCTCAGGAGCCAGGCTAGTATATATATATGTTGAAAATATTAGTATGTCAAAAGTCATAGTAAAGTGTGTCTAAAGAAGTCATAGTATAACATGTCAAAAAAAATAAAAAAGTCATAGTATAGTATGTTGAAAAAATAAATTCAAGGTATAGCATGTCGAAAAAAAAATAGTTATGGTATAGTATGTTGAAAAACAAAATGTCATACTATAGTAGGTCTAAATTAAAAAAAGTCATAGTATGGCATGTCGCAAAAAATAAAAAAAGTCATGGTATATTATGTTGAAAAAAAAAAAGTCAAAGTAAAGTATGTCGAAAAAATAAAAAAGTCATAGTATAGTATGTCGAAAAAAAGTCATAGAATAGTATGTTGAAAAAATAAAAAAAGCCATAGTTTATTATGTCGAAAAAAAGAGTATAGTATGTCAAAATTAAAAAAAAAAGTCATAGTATAGTATGTCGAAAAAAAAGTCATAGTATAGTATGTTGAAAAAAGTCAGTGTAGTATGTCGAATTTTTTTTTTTTTTTTTTAAAGTCATAGTATAGTATGTCAAAATTAAGAAAAATGTCAAAGTATAGTTTGTCGAAATTATTTAAAAAAAAGTCATAGTATAGTATGTCGAAAAAATAAAAAAGTTATTTTATAGTATGTCAAAAAAAGTCATAGCATAGTATGTTGAAAAAAAAAAAAAAGTCAGTTCAGTATGTTGAAGAAAAAGTCATAGTAAAAATTGTCAAAATTTTAAAAAAGTCCAAGTATAGTAATTTGAAATTAAAAAAAAAAATCATAGTGTAGTATGTCGAATTATTTATTTAAAAAGTCAAAGTATATTATGTCAAAATTTTAAAAAAAAGTCAAAGTATAGTTTGTCGGAAAAAAATTAAAATCATAGTATAGTATGTCGAAAAAATAAAAGTCATATAATAGTATGTTGCCATTTAAAAAAAATAAAAAAGTCAGTGTAGTATGTGGAAAAAAGTCATAGTGTAGTATGTCGAAGAACGTCATAGTATAGTTCGTCGAAAAAATAAAGTCATAGTATGTCAAAAAATAAAAAAGTCATAGTATAGTATGTCGAAAAAAGTCATAGTATAGTATGTTGACAATTGCTGTACTGTATACGACATGAAAGTCCTCCCATTTCAATTCGTCCATCTGCTGAGCTCCATAGAAACGATAGAAATCACTACTGAACCTAAAATATAATCATAGTGGAAGTAAAGTCTCACTAATTGAGACAATCACATAACCAGTTATTTATTTTAAGAATCTGAATTCATTGTCATGTAAAAAAAAAACGCTCAGTTTAGGCTCTGCAGAACACGTTTTCAGACCTCGTACAGTCGCTGTAGGTGATCAAATATTAACTATGAATATCTCTGATTTACTGGAGAGTCACCTGGGATTACTCAAAAAAGAAAAAAAATTCACACAAATGTTAATTATTAGTTACCCCAAATATGGCATCTTTTTACATTTGAGTTGTGGTTGCTTGGACATTATTCATACTCCAATAAATTATAGTTAGGGGCTGCAACTAAATATGACAGCAAAAAAAGAGCCTATCACAGTTTACCAGAGCCCAAGGTGTCAACCGACACCAAATATATGTAGTTTATGATCATACAAGAGTAAGAAAAACAGAAAATATTCACATTTGAGAAGCTCAAACCAGTGAATTTTTGCCGTTTTTGTTTAAAAAGAAAATTACTAAAATGATTTAATTAAATATAAAAATTGCTGCCAATTCATTTTATTAATTTTCCAATTCTAATATGTTTTCTTATGGAAAATGTGGCACTCACAATATTAAATGTGGCATAATAAACAGCAGAATAGATAATAAACACATGTACCAAACTGGATGGATGTCCAGTCCAGAGTCCACATTAAAATACGTAGCGACGACGTGTTTCTCGTGTTAAACAAAAATACAGCGATACCTGTTTAATGTTCGTAAACAAATTTTTACTGATACAGTTAAGAATATTGATACAGCAATGTAAAGCTACCATAATGCACATACCTATGGACTTATGAATCATAATGGGCACTAGATGGATTATAATAAATAGTTGAACACAACATCTGTACACAGAAACATTGCCCCATAATCCATAGAAATGTACATATACCAGTACAACATTTATAATTCCATAAATTTAATTTACGAATGACAAATCCTCCAAAATAAAATTGATATCCTCCATTTTTATGCCTCTCTTTACTTCTATTTTTTTGGAAATAAACACAAGCAACTACTGAATTTATAAGGAAATTATGTACAGGTTCCTAAACAAGAAACTCCATAAAGGCACAATTGTCTATACAACATGTACAAAAAAAGAAATTGTCTGGAGCGGACAACAAAAAAACAAAAAGGTAAAAATAAAATGATTGGTCATTATTATAATTATATGATTGCACGTACAATATGAATGTCAGCATCTGTGCTTTTGAAAGGTGATTTGCAACGAAACAAATCCCCTGAAAAGTGTTTTCAGTCTTACAAAGTGACGAGAATTACAAAAAAGAGAAGGAGAAGAGCTTTCCGTGTTCGGGGGTTTTTCAGGTGGCAATGACCAGTCTGTCTTCATCATCACTGGATACCTCGTTATAGTCATCGGTTACCTTCTGCCAGCTGGTCACTGGCGGCGGTCTTGGAGGTGCGGGATCGCCGGCTCCCTCCGCTGGCGACTCCTTAGCGCTGTCTGCTCGTCTCTGAGGAGCCGGTGATCGATGCCGCTGCTGTGGGGATTTATCCCTTTCTGGCCTCTGGACAGTCTGTGTGAGCGCTGCTCTGCTGCTACCTCCACCTCCACCTCCACCTCCACCTCCCGGGCTAGCTCTGCTGCCCGAGGTCACATCTGTACAGCTGCTCACCTTAAAAGGGGCGGGCGGCGACGTGGACATGCTGCTCCATACGGAGCTGAGCCAATGTTCGCTGTGAGGTGGATGCGCTCCCGGAGCTTCGGGGCTGGCCTGCCTCTCCGACAGCCCGGGGAGAGGACTGAGGGCGGAGAGCGGGCTGAGAGACGGAATCATGGCGGGCAGGGCGATGTTGAGTATCTGCAGACCGGGGATGTGCGTCTGGGGGCCGGTGCTGCTTTGGGAGGTCGGGTTGGCGGCTAAAACCTGCAGCCCGAGTGTGGCGTTGAGGGTGAGCCCTTGCTGGGGCAGCAGCTGGGTGGATCCTAGGCCTGTGTTGGTCAGCCCCATGAGGTTTAGAGTCTCCAGACCTAACGGCTGTAACGTTTGAGCCTGTAGGCCGGCGACCTGCCCTAAGGGGAAGCAGGGCATGACGCTGCTGATCGGCTCCTGGACCACGAGCGGCTGGGTGTGCAAGCCCTCCGGATGGGGCGGAGTGTTGGGAGCCGGTAGCGGGCTCGTGTTTCTGTGGATGACGCTCATCGCCGGGATGGTGAGCTGCATGGGGCCGGCCTGGATCGGTACGAAGGTGGAGTAAGCCGCCAGGCCGGCGGGCACAAACTGAATCCCCCCGATCGGGACCATGCTGTACGAGGAGCGGGAGGGCTGCTGGGAGTGCAGGGGCAGGTGACTGAACAGGTGCGTCTGGGTCTCTGTTCCGGGTGTATGGGAGAGACCCTGTGGGGGAAAGTGCATGAGACCCTGGGAGGCATAGAAGGAAGTCTGAGTGCTCCGGTCCACCGGTATGCCCGATTCACTGGTTGCCACGGCAGAAGGTGCAGAGGAGGAGTCCTGTGAACAGACGGACAAAACTCAATATTCAGTCTTATTACTTGACTTAATTGTGGCAAAATCCTAGAAGATTTAACCCTCTGAGACCCGCGATCCTGATTGACTTCACTGTTTTACAGAGGCAGTAGCAGGTTCAGTTTTAGAGCTAGAGAAAATGCCAAATAACGCCAAAATTTGACGCGGGAAAAACTGTCATGGCCATTTTCAAAGGTGTCCCTTGACCTCTGACCTCAAGATATGTGAATGAAAATGGGTTCTCTGGGTACCCACGAGTCTCCCCTTTACAGACATGCCCCTTTATGATAATCACATGCAGTTTTTGAATGCAGTATAAATGTGTTATTTGAATATGTGATGATGTTAGTCCCCATAGGAGCCATTTCATTGTGGTGAGACCATTTTTTAAAAACGTGACCTCACTGTATAAAATGACCTGTGGTGACCTCTAGGATAATCACAGCCTCATGAAACTTTACAGCCACAAACTAGAGACCTAGAGCATTCAGAGGATGGATGGCTTTCCTAGGTAGACTGACAATAAGGGGGTTTCTGAGCAGTTTACACAACAGAAGCGCTCGCCGTCCAATCGCCAAAAAATGCAATTCTTGCAGAAATCTCCAAATGTCAAAACGTTTTTGATACCAAATCACAGCATGGCTTTTTCTATGGTGTTCCTCAAGGTTTGTGTCTTAATTTGGTGTTTTGGAGGTATCTATTGATAATTTTTTATCAATTCTCGAGTGGTAAATTTTTTTTTTAATTTAGCATCAAATCTCAACCCAAAAATTGCTGCAACAATTTATGACACATAAAAGAAGAGCATGGGGATGGATCATATACTTCTATCATAATGTTCTGAGCCCTTATCGATTGCACAATTTATTTTGATTAGTTAATTAAATAATTCATGTTTATTTCTGATTGATGACAAGAACAGCTTGGCATGCAGTCATGAGCTGCATCTCAAATTAATTCCCAGCGTTCAGATGATGTTCACCACTTCTATGTGATATATACTGTTGACCTGCTATGTCCCACTAAAGACCCCCTGTACCCTCCTAAAAAATAACAAAAAAAACTGAATCAATGTGACTATTCACCTTTTTTCTTTTTTTTTTAGAGCATTCACAGGAGCTTTGTGGAAGTGCCTCGCATGCAGGACTCAAAGTAAGGGTAAGGGTATGGATAGGAAAGAAGGGAGGTGGGCAGGGAGGGGTGGAGAGACACACAATGAGAATACACGGGTCTCACCTGGCCTAGCTTGGAGCCCTTGCTTGGCACTGGGGGACTAGGGGGCACGTCAAAGTCGGGGTAGTCGATGGACATCTGCCTGCACGGCGACACCGGGCTCATCATGTGCACTGACTCTGTGTCTGAGGTGTAGGAGTCTGACGTGATGGCGACAGGCGGAGGGGAGTAAGGGAGGGGCATGGAGATGTAGCAGGACCCAGAGATGGATATCTGCTTGCTCAGGGACACGGGGCTCATCATGGGGACGGATTCGGAGTCTGACGTGTGGGATTCGGGAGCTGGAGGCTGGGAGAGAGCTAGGGAGACGGAGCTGATTGACATCTGGGCTAGGAGGGCGCTAGGAGGGACTTCAGCCTCTTTGGTGGGGATGTGCTGAGGGCTGGCGGAGACAGACGGGTTGGTAGATAGGCCAGACTCTGCCTGGCTGTCCTCCTCTTCCTCCTCGTTGTCGTCGTTCTCCTCGTCATCGGGGCCGTCGGAGTCGTCCCCGTCTGAATCTTGACGGTCAGCGCTGCTCACCTGACTCCGGTCTCCTGTGGAGAACATAAGAAGGAAGTCTATTCTTGGTGTTCTGCAGAGCATATGAGTCATCAGAGCTGGTATGAGAATATATACGGTAGTATTGAACCACTTTCATTCATTAAAGATCTTCTAGTATCATATAGGTTTCTTCCACACGGTGAGAAAATACACCACTAAGACTTAGGGGCTGTCAAAGTTAACGTGGCAATAACGCGTTAAACGCAAATTTGCTTCAATGTCACTAATTTCTTTAATGCATTAATGCAATTTGGAATTTTTTAGGTCAGTTTTAAAGCTAGAGAAAGCTGATACTGGCATCATATGAAACTAGTAAACCTAAAGAATCCATCAGTACCATCTATGTCATACTAGCTCGTCGGGAAGGAGGTTAAATAACGCTCCAAAGTTGCGCTAAATTTTGGCGAGGAAAAACTGCAATGGCCATATTCAAAGAGGTCCCTTGACCTCTGACCTCAAGATATGTGAATGAAAATACCCATGAGTCTTCCCTTTGTGTTGTTAATTGATTTCCAATAATAAATATATACATACATTTGCATAAAGCAGGAATCTTTGTCCACTCCCATGTTGATAAAAGTATTAAAATACTTGACAAATCTCCCTTCAAGGTACATTTTGAACAGATAAATAATGTACGATTAATTCGCGATTAATCACAATTAACTACGAACAATCATGCGATTAATCGTGATTAAATATTTTAATCAATTGACAGCCCTAATATAAGCTCTTTGGTAGTATTAAACCGCTTTCATTCATTAAAGATCTTCTTCTTTATGTAGGTTTCTTCCACACAGTGAGAAAATCCCGCACTAAGAACACAACTCAGTGATGTTTTGTTTAGTGCTGCTGCAGTGTTTCACATCCCGGACCACCACACGCCCCTGAGCTGCATCACAGGCAGAGGAGGAAAAACAAATATGCTCTTAGGAGACTGGGACTATAGAACGCTTTCAGGCAGCTTCTCTCTCTCTTTTTTTTTTTTTTTTTCTAAAATTAGACGCAGCAATTTCCTCTTTCTAAACGCTGTGCATGCCGCCCACATGCGCTTTGAGTTAACAGAGGAAGAAGCTGCATTTAGAATTTCTAATTAGACCATGGCAAAGCTATTGATCGACATAGCAACTGAGCACAAGCGGGGACAATCTGTGTTTTATATCTCATGCCGTGAACAGGAGGACTATTTAAAGAAGGGCAATCCTGTTGTTTGGAACCAAAAGCAAACGGCGTGAACAAGACCTGTCTGTATTAAGTCCCTTTGTAAGTGTAAATAAACCCCTTAATTTACAGACAATAGTTCATTTTGTTTGATAAGCTCTTTGAGCAATCCTTCTGTCTTTCCCTCTAAGGCTAAAGCTGCACATGGAAGCACTGTACCTGAGTCCTCCGCGTCCTGATCCTCAATGAGACCCGCAGGAACCCCCATCTCCGTGCATTTCTTACTGTGGGCCTTGGATTTCATGTGCTTGGTCAGATTCCCTGCAAGAAGAGAGGCAGCGAAGGTCTTACGGGTGGGTAGAGCTCGAAACAATAGCACACAGAAGGAGTTTATGTAAGAGAATGCGGTCTTTGGGCGAGCTGTATGTAAAGGGTGAGTAACTGATAAAGACATTTTTAAATGAACGTGGGTTGCTCTGACACCGAGTACTGTTCTGCAGCGTGGCGTGGGAAGGCAAGTTCGATAAAGAACGGTGAATCATACTGTCTTGGTTTAAAAGATGGTGGAACAACATATTTAATTTCATAAAAAGGGAGAAGTTGAACTATAGCAACTGTTTAAGGATATTACAAAGATGTTGTCTTGAATTGTGGTGAAAATGTAAGATTAATGTCACAAAATGTATAAATTAGTTGTACCATATCCATCGTGGTATAAATGGTATCCAGTAATTTAGAACCACATCCAAGGCAGTATATTAAAGAGGATCTATTATGCTCATTTTCAGGTTCATAGAACATGCTTACATGTTTTAATGTTCAGAAAACGCTTTATTTTTCTCATACCGGCTGAGCTGCAGCACCTCTTCACCCTCTGTCTGACGCCCCGTCTACACATATACAGATATTTTCCCCTCCGTTTAAAAAAATAAAATCTGTCCACACGACCTTCATTTTACTAAATATTTCCGTCCGCACTCGAACGTGAAAACGACTCCAAACGCTCGCTGTTATATTTACATGTCACCACAAGTGAGATCACAAGTTAAGGGTCATGGAATTTTAGTTACCACCCTTCTCACTCCCTTTCCTTCAGCTTCATCACAGTCAGCTCAATAACAGTTACTGTTGGTGGGGGGTTGGGGGGATTCCTGTCATCACTCTGCTGTCATCAACTGTCTCTTTACATGCATAAATGATGAAAGGGAGGTCATTCAGGTTTATGTCCACAGCCCCTCTGAGTGCTCCAGACCTCGCCTTCTATCGCCCAAAAGAACATTAAATCACCATTTGGTCTAACAAAACGTAAAAAAGCCGGTAGTCCGCCATCTCTGTTATTGTTTCTGGCGCATGCTCATTACACAAAGCAACAATGTGCATGTGCGAAATGAGGAGAGGACGTCATCGTTTCCCAAACGTAGAGGAAAATATCTGTATACGTGTAGACAGGGCCTAAAAACGCTCAGTTTGAGCTCCGAAAAAGCCCTGTCCGCTCTGATTGGCCAACCGAAGCAAACTCTTTGGACTCCGCTCTAACTAGCTTCGTTTGAGAGTGTGCCAAACTAGCCGTTATGCAAATGTGTTACTTGGTGACATCACCACATTACGGAAGAAAAAGCGAGGCGTTTCAAGCAGTTCAGGAGCAGTGTTTCTGTCGGGGAGTGTAACTCCCTTTGGTGTGGACTTTGTAACTTTGCAGACCTTTTACATGCACAAAAAAAACGATATAACACACTAAAGGAAAGGGGAAAAATTCACAAAAGCATAATAGGTCCTCTTTAAAAGAAATTGCGATTCAATGAAAAAACATTCTATTTTGAGAAATCCCACAGATGGTTCACATCTGGATGTAATATATATTTGCATTACGTGACCTGAGAATATATTCCAAATTATTTTCTAGAATGTTTTTTATGTATTTATTTGTTTTTTTGTATAATTGATTATTGTGAAAGTCCCGAGACTTTTAATCAGAATTAATCAAGAAGTTCAAATTTACTGGTTGATGGAAATATTGATAAAAGCATCTCTAATCATATCATGACTGTACTGTATGTACACAGGTAGAGGAGCAGTGGCTTTAGATGTGTAGCCTTGAACACTGATCAACTACCGAGCTCTAACCTTTTGTCTTGAAGGAGAAGTTGCAGTGGACACAGTGGTACGGCCGGACGTCGGAGTGGGTGCGGATGTGTTTGCGTAGCATGCTCGGCTTCTTGCAGCGGATCCCACATTCCTCACAGATGTATTTACCGCGTCCACGCCCACGAACGTAAATATACTCTTCATTAGATTTGTATCTGTGGGGTTGCAATAGAAACACGAGGGACACATAAGAAGCCAAACACATAAAAACAAATACGATTTCTAATTGTATTTTGATATATAATGAATGAATCGTTTTCAATCATACCCGCCATCGAATATTTTGACCCGTCTCGGTTCGGTTTTAGACGCCACCTCCTTGTCTGACTCGTGGCTGGCCTGAGATTCTGGTAGCACTTTACTTCTGCTTTCAACTGATATAGACTTCTGGGTAATTGGCAGCTGTAGAAAGAAGAAGTGATTGATGTATTTATTGATTTGATTTAAGAAACAAGGCGGCAATATAAGAGAAACGTTGCATTAGTTCTTACTCTGGGCATGACGTCTTTCAGCTTGCTCGAGTAAGACAGGATGTCCGATTTCCCGCTTGTTTTTATGGCCGAGGTGTAGTGTATTTTCTTGGAGGTCTGCTTGGAGTCAAACAGAGACATGACCACCTTGGTGGGCAACCCGAGAAGGTTATGGTTGTTGGGGCTGACAGTCCAAACGGCATAGGCTGAAGTCTTCAGGTCGGTCTGTGGAACATGAAGAGGTTTCCTCTTCATTAAGAAACACCATGTGAAAGTAGTGGTGGTCTTCAGGCTGGGGAAAGACAGCCGATGACTGTCTTTTGTGTTAACCACAGACACAGAAGTGGTCAGTTTCACCTGACCACCGTGGAAACTTGAGGGCCGAATGGGAGATTTGGCAGGAGTCCATCTCTGATCCTCAGCTTTCTCTTGGGGCTTCAAAGTGTTATTAGCCGGCATGCAGGTGCCCTGGCTACCCGGTGTAGTATTAAGGGCAGGGCATGCCTCCTCATGAATAACAGTGTTTGTGCCTTTATTAAGCCCAGCACTGTCGGGTGACATAGGCTTAACATCATCAGTAGCCTGCGAGTCCTTCTCCCCGTCTGTTTTAACCTGCGGCAGAGGCGGGGCCTCAGTTTCAATGGGACTGTCCACCGGTTCAGTTGTGCAAACCTGCCTGACAAGTGTTAGCTTCCGCTGTCGAGTGACCTCTGACATCTTGGAATTAAGATAATTGACGGACCTGCCGTCAGTTAGACAGGCCACACCGTGCTCGTCCTTAGCCCGCTTTTGGTGCTTTTCCATGTAGATGTCCAAGCTGTTGGCAGGTGAGAGCATTCGTTTACTTGAGGCAGTGGGTTCCTGCTGCGGGCATAGAGTCACTGATGCCAGTTTCTGTGTGCAATGTAAAGACCCAAGAGAAGCTGCGTGTTCCCCAGTGTGGTTATGAGTGCTAACTGTGTGAGTTGGAGTCCTATCCTTCTTGGTGTGAGCGTGAGTATCACTCTCTAAACTGTGAGCGGACGAGAGGCTATTTTTATTGGACACGTTGGGAGCTGGGTGCATCTGCTCATGAGTTATGAGGATCTGCGGCAATGGTATAGCACCTGTTTGGGCCAGATCAAATGAATCCCTTTGATGTTCACCTGACAAAACAACAGTCTGTGTCTTAATCTCAGAGGCCTTTTGATTGGTTTGACCAACATATACATTTTGGAGCACATCTGACGATTTTGAAATGCTCAAAATTGAATTGGCAATAGGTATTGTTAAAACTGGCAAGGCTATCTGAGTTCCCTGTGTGCTGGAGAATGAAAACGTTTGGCTTGCTCTCAGAGCGGGACACTGCAGTTGGTATTTGGGCACAAAACACTTCCTTTCTTCAGAGTCGGCTGGCTTGTTTTGGACGTTCTCGCGGCAAACTAAGATCTGGCTCAGTGGTTCGTGCATCTTTTGGCATATTTGAACCCTTGATGTTTGATGCCAAGGGTGTGGAAGGCCATGGACTTGAGGCTGCTGAGTTGAGCTACCCAAATGAATGCTTTGCACCATTTGCTCGTTCGTTTGCAAGGGTGCTTCTCCAGTATGCAGGATAAAAGGCTGAGCCATGGGGCGCCTATTGGCAATGTGAATCTGCTGGGGTCTATTCTGAGTTAAAGAGCTAACATTTGTAATGGGAGGTTTATCTAGAGGTATGACAGCTTTACGAACGGGTTGCTGACTCTCGGGGCCAATCTTTAAAGACATTTGGCGAACTAATGGCCCCCGCCTCCTTTCAATAAGTGGCACCTGGGAAACTTGTCCACTTTTTGGCTGGCCAGCAGGTGACAGAGATCTGCTGGGAGACACATTGCCACAGTCAAAGGACTTGCTACGGTAGTCACATGAAATCTCCACAGAGGGTTGAGTACAAGTGATCTGTTCGGATGCGGCACGCCTCATCATTCCAGGCACACCGAGGGTGTTGAAGGCTGTTGGCAAGCCTTGAGGCTCTGGAACTTTGCTGACGCACTCCCCTCTTGAAGGACTCTCTGACCTGGATGGCTCATCTCTGTCAAAAGAGGCTGAGACGCTGGAACAACGGGAAAGACTACTCTCCCTGCTGAGGCTTCGCGAGAGGCTGGACTCGAGACTGGATTCACCCGAGGAGTGGTCCATTTGAGCGAGACGAATTCTTTTCTTTTTTGGCGGAAGTTTCTCTGCTGGTAACTTTGACAAACTCTCACTTCTCTGAGGCCAGTTGAACTGATCTGCAGGCTTATCTGCTGGCTCAGTGGTTTGCGTTTCATGTTCTCTGTCGGGCTCCTCTGTGACCAGAATCTCAGGAACTTGGATGTTATTTTGACGAACGAGACGAGACTGATGGACAGGAGTAGAGTTTTCGCCAATTGCTGCTACTGCGCCATCAGTGCATTGTTCTTTCCTTTGATTTCCATAGTCTGGATTCTTGGGCATGGACATTTTTTCATGGTAGCTGTCAGCTGACACATTTGATATTACATCTGTTTTGAGTTTGTTGAGGGGATCCTTCTCCAAAATATCAACAGGAGAGGCCCTGTCAATAGATTCTGTCTCAAATGAGTTAGGTCTACTGAGGGAGTTGGTGTGTCTAATGACTGAAGTACCACTGCCTTGCCTTTGCAATTCTCCTTTAGGAGAGGCGCTGATCTGGGTCTCTCGTATTGGTGATAGTCTGGAATCTGAAGGGTTAATACCTCTTGCTACGAGCTGAATCTGAGGTAGCTTTGACTGGTTGTTTTTGGGCTGTATGTCTACAATAACAGCATGCTGAGAAAAAGCCCGACTTGCAAGAGCTGATGGGAGCTCAAAACTAACTGAACAAGGTGGGATGGTGTCAGTAGGAGATTGATCATCTTCATCTCCGACACTTTTCATTTTCCTTCTCTTCCTAATTGATGTCTGTTGATCAAGTATTCCAGAGCCAGTAGTGGATCTAGGGACTATGGGCTGCATTACGTTAACGTGAAAAACATCTTGATCAGTTTCTTTAACTGTGATTGGCTTGTTTTTTGGACCGTGAAGCTCAGAGCAATAGAATTTCTTGTGAGTTTCAAAATTCTCTAACTTTCTGTACCGATTGCGACACGTTCCACACTCGTACATTGAGCCTTTGTTCTGCTGTGGCTTTCTGTTTCTGTCCTCAAAAGATCTGCTTCTTTGCATCACCTCTGCGGAACTGCATTGACCGTGATAGCCCTCGTCCATGGAGCGAACAGTAGGGAGGCCGTGCCCCTCACTTGTGGAAATGTCCTCCACTGCTGCCTGTCTGACTAAGGTACGAGAATGTATTGCTGGATTTGGGGTTGATGGGGCTGATGAAAATACATCATCATTAAACGAACTAATTTTGTCATCAAATGACTGGCAAATTCGCAGAGGGTGGGGCAGGGGGGCAACGTTAAGGGGAAGAGCAGAGTGTCCTGGTGTAGTAGGCATAGAGTTACTTCTTGTTATTGGCAAACAATCCATTGGTGGGTATTGAGAAGGTACAGAGAGAAGAAATACTGGCTTTGATTTATCTGTAGGAGTGAATGGGGACTTGGGGATGTCTGAGCTGGAACTTGACCTTCTTCCCATTGGTTTAAGATCAAACTGAAAAGAGTCTTTAAATATGTATGATTTAGGGGAGTCTATGCTACCTCTCCGTGAGAGAGATGTCCTCCTGGGCTTTACACTGTCCAGCTGCTTGTTGTCAACTACTGCCTCATTATCAGATATCAACTTTGAAATCCGTTCCTCCAGAGAGAGTGCTTTGGCTTCTAACGGCGGACGCATCTGTCCTTCTGCGGCTCGTGGCTTTTGCTCAGTTGCTACATGCATTACTGTGGCAACCACAGGAGGGACATTGGGAAGGGTATTCTTGGCAATGTCAATGTCCACTGGTGGAGTTATCTTAAAAAATGGGCTGGGTGGACTCATTGCCTGGTCAGCACTTTCAGAGCGTGAGAAATAGCCAGAATCTGTGCTTCCCAAACTGCGAGGGCTTAGCAGACACTTCATCTGCTGCTGTTGGGAAAAGTCTGTTGCTTGTTGCCTCTGAAGCTGAGCGTGTCCACCCAACAGTGGAGACTTGCACTGTTGGTCTTCATCTTCACTCACAGCATCTAGTGAAGGATTTGTACCATCCACCTCTTTAAGAGATGACAGGACCGTGATGCCTGATCTCATATTGGCGGTCTGGAACTCTCGTTGCCGTTGCGCGGCCGCTTGCTCCGGTGCCGCACACGTGACTCTCGGGCTATCAGCTCTCAGAGGGGAGACGTTAACTGGGTATACAACAACTTTTGGAAGCGCAGCTGTCACTTTGGGCTCATGCGCCCTCTGACCTGGGGCTGGTTTGATTGACTCAAACACAGCTGAGCAGTCCGCCTCCCCGTGGCTTGCTTGGGTCGTACCTACACTCTGTAAACTGTTTTCGGACAAAGCTGCCACGCTGCTCTGCGACGAGTCGGGGTCCAAGTCTGCGGTGCTACCATCCTCGTCACTGTCCCCACTGTCCTCCGCCTCTGAATGTATCCCTAGGGCTTTGTCAGATTCTTGAGAGAGTGAGCCGCCTCCGGATTCAGAGCGCGCAATGAGACCCAGTTTTATAGCATGAGCATGCGATTTCTTATGCTTGTACAAGTTGCTCTTGGTTTTGAACGAGAAGCCACAAGTAACACAGGGGTATGGTCTTTCTCCTGTGTGAGACCTGATGTGTTTGAGCAGCACGCTGGGTTTTGCACACGCCCTACTGCAGTATTCACAAACGTACTTTCCGGGCTTCTTGGGCTTTTGGTCCTTGGAAACCTGATCAGCGCCAAAATTCATTACAGTGGTCATCTGAACTTGGTTGCTGCCGGGTGTGACCGGGACCTGAATGGTGCTGGGAACACTTGCAGAGAGGGACTGGCATGTGTGCACGACTGGTGGTTGGCTTTGTGGCAAAGCGTTGGGGCCTGAGGGAACGGGTGCGTGGGTTATAGCTGATGGTCCAGTATTAAAGCTCATGTGCAAGCTGGGCTTTTCTGGATTTGAAGCAACAGGCATAAAGTGTGGTGTAGCAAGCGGAGAGGACTGCATGGGGGTACCCTGTGTAGATGTCTGCACGTTTCCCTGTAACGATGCTGCAATGCCAATGAAGTTGCCTTGCTTGTCGATATAATAAGTCTGCATATGGGAGGGTTGGTTCTGGAGACCAACATTGACAGCGGGCATTGTTAATTCACCACTAGATTGAGCGTTAAGGGTGGAAGCTTGTTTTCCAATGGCGGTGACCTGCAAGGAGTTATTCCTCTCAGCCAGTGTACTAAAGTCAGGCTCCATGGCCTTAAGTAGAACATCAAGTGGAGCGCTGCTCTGGAAAGGATCTCCTTCAAAGCTGGGGTCTCTGCTCTGACTGTCTTTGGGCTGAGACACTTGAATCAACGAGCCCTCCTCACCATCAGGGGGCTCAACTGACGGCGGCCTAGAAGATGTTTCTTCCTGCTTCAGCCTTTCAGCGTCGGTGGAAGGTGACCCCTTGTGAGGGGATGCTGCAACTGGTTGGGCATATTGCGGGTCTCTTTTCCCACCTAGTGATGCTGAAGGATTGTGGGAAGGGCTGTTGGAGGAGGAGCAGCAAGAAGAAGAAGGTGTAGTTTCCTTGGACGACGCTCCGCGGAGCGCAGTTTCAGGTGTTTTCAACTGAAGGGGCTTCTTCACCGGAGATTTGGGGATTTTCTCCAGCCGATTCTCTGCGACAACCTTTTTCCTCTTCAGGCCTTTTATGTTGTCTGCATTTCTCCGACTGCTTTCAGATATCCCTGTGGAGAAAGAGACAGAACAAAAGACAGTTGGTACAACAACACCATTTTTCTCTAAATGTTTCCCAACACCATACGGGCAGAGTGAGCTCTCCTCTGAGGAAATAAATTATATTTCATGTGAATTGTTGAAATGTCCTTATTGGCTTATGAAACTAATAGCACTTAATTAAAAACTAGAGATTATTTTAGCATATTTAATTTAGCGATCAGAATTTTTAGACATTTTGTAATTTGGTTTAAAAATAGTGGCTATTTCCAAATTAATAAAATAGTGGATAAGAGAAAGCCCACCAAAGCTACGGCACTTGGTCCAGTGTTTATTTCTTTGACTAGTCAATTATATAACTGCCATTTAAACAGGGGTGATTTTCATTAAGTTAAGCATGTGGATGGAAACAGTGGGTACAGTTTATCTCCCCAACAATCAATAAACAACATTCGATTTTATCTGACATCCATTGATGAGCACCAGCTGATCAATTACTAAGCCTAATTACTATACTTGTCATTTATTAGTCACAGCTGCTTCAGACATATTTCTTTCATAGACCAAAAAAAACAAACAAGTATTATTGCAATTATTACAGTATTTTAAATAATAATTATATGTAGTTCCTCCTAATTAGACTACCTTTATTTTACTCTTCACTATTGTGAAAATTTGTATTTGTATAATATAAGCTGGTGACGATTAGAGTTTTACACGGCTGAACTGTTAGACTGAATCAAAACTAATATTCTTGTTTGATTTGCTTTGTTATCGAGCCATACTGGAAACCAGCAATTTAATGCTGATGCCTATAAGCATCAGTGCAATGCAATTTCATAATTGATGTTTACCATTCATAGCTGTTGTACGAGACAAAATATTGTACTCAACAGATATTAAAGTGTTGTAATTTAAAGGGTTGTCTTGAAGTGGGGTTGTATGAGGTACTTATCCATAGTAGGTGTATGACTTACATGTGTGCGTGCCGGCAGTTTGGAGAAACAGCAGAGTAAATCAATACAGTGCTGTGGACGGCAGCAAAACACATTTTTAGCCACCTAAAAAAAAATCAGTTTAAGTGTACGCTATATTTAGGATATTTTACCTGCTTTATCTCGCCCTTCCCTTCTCCTTTCTGACAGAGAACTGAACTGAAAGTGACATTTATCTATGCTCTCTCCAAAGCCAGCAGGCACAGATGACAAAAACAGTATAAATAAGTTTCACTTTCAGTTCAGTTTGAATTGAATATAGCATACAATTAAACAGATCTTTTATTTTTTAGGTGAGCCTTTCTTTTAGATGGCTAAAATAATGTATTTTCTGCCGTCCCCGTCCACAGCACTGTAGTGCTTTGCGCCGGTGCCGGTGCTCCTGTCTGTTCCTCCATCATCCACTGTAGGTAATACACCTACTATGGATAAGTACCTCATACAAACCCACGTCTTCTTTCCCTTTAAACATCAAGAGCATAACTTTCTGATCACCTTTACTCTGTATTTTCATTGTTTTTATCAATATCTTCATTAGTTGAAATTGGATGGGGATAGATTTTACAATTTAGACTCCTCACCCTTACTTTTATTTATCCGCTGTGTGACTAATACCACCGAGGCCCACGCTTCATTACATAAGACCGTCGACGTACAGAGGCTTGGCTGATCAGAAAACTCAAGTGCTTTCAAAACTGCATTCCGATAATAAAGCAGCACTGTTTTTAAAAAGGGCGCACCCTTACCATGGTCGAGTTGGCCCTGCAATAGTGATTCAGGCGTGTGTTTTTAAGGACATGTTGCATAAGATTAGCAGTGCCCTGTCACAGTTTCCTGGCCTGTGTAGGTATTTCCCAAGATGAGGTCAGGGTTCCTTCAAGGTCTCTAGTATAATTAGATAGAGGAACGCCTTGTCTTTACATAAGTTAATCCGTTCTCCACACAAACACCGACCGTTTTTAAAGCGGCACACAACCGATGTGACACGCTCTCAAAGCAAACCCTGTGATTGTTAATAACTCGCCTTTAACACAGAAACACATTTGTATCGACGGCTGAAGGACATGAGAGTTAGTTAGTTAGTTAGTTCTTCCTAACCCACAACTAGGACGAGTCTATAAAAGAGATTCCATGACTTCACTGAAACTTTTCCATCGTGACAAAGAAGTACTTCATAAACAAACAACGTTAGTCATCGTCTGTCTTTAACTTTTATTGTGAGAAAGAAATGTTGAGGCTATCGTCGGATAAAAAATGTATGTCTGTTCCGATATAATTTCCTTGTCTCTCTAATCATTTAATAATGAAGCTTGTGATGTTTAATGTAAAATAAAGACTGAATGATGAAGTGTGAAAGAGTTCACATCCTGGCGAGGTCAGAGACTTGTTTGTGTCTATTTGGCACCCAGACTTAAGGAAGACTGTACTGTTAGATCTTATTGTCCTGTAAACAATTCTATCATAATATTATATTAAATTATATTATATTGTATTAATTTTTTTTATTTAATTTTATTAAAAAAATATATTATATTAATATTATTTATTTTTTTATTTTTTTTATTTTATTTTTTTTTTTTTTTTAAATAATCACTTACCCTGTTTTGTTGTATTGTTGTTTTTGATGTGCTGTTCTATACCCCTACTTAATAAGTCACAAGTGCAATTAGTATCTAAATGCTGATTATGTTTGACGGAGGGATTAACATCTGACCGGCAGGCTCGGACATCAGTACCTGCTGTACCTTGAGAGGGGGATTGAGATATTCTTATTTGTGCTCCTTCTATTTAGCGTCTCCAGCCAATCTCAATTACAGCGGATGATTCAATCAAAGCTCGCATGTCCTGCAAATAAGCCGGGTGTGTTTTTTTAAAAGGACAATGCTGCAGTGACGAGTTAAGCTCAGCTTAAACAGAGACCACAAAGCTGCTTCGGCTCAAACAAACTGGCTTTTCTATTTGGATGTACTGTAGTTACATAATAACCCACTTAACAGAAGAAAACGCTCCTCATGTGTGTGTCATAATGGCATCGCTGTAGTGTTACTGCAATACAGTGTTCTCTATATGCAAAGATTACTGTGTATACTGTATATCAGATTTATAAAATAAAAAGGCAGAGGTGGAAGAAGTACTCAGATCTTTTACTTAAGTAAAAGTAGCAGTACTGCAGTGTAAAAATACTCTGGTACAAGTAAAAGTCCTGCATTCAAAACCTTACTTAAGTCAAATAATTCAATAATATTGCAAATGTCCCCGCTGTGGGACAAATAAAGGATCATCTCATCTTATCTTAACATGATTGAAATTGAATTGTGTATCACTATGAAACAGGTTTGAAGTATTGAGGTTGAAATGTTTTAGAATACAAATAGTTCCTATAGCGTCTAAGAGTACAAATGGTAGTAATCATTATGTTTAATCTGCGTTACGATAAAGAGGAGATCCTTGGAATATATTTCCCTGGCCCCAAAAAGTTTGAGAACCCCTGGTTTATTTTATTTGATATGGATCTCACAGTAGCATTAAAATTGTAACATACATTTATGCAAAAGCACCAGATACACTGTGTTTAGTGTTTGTAGCAAAACGCTAATTTACACTAACACCTGTACACTGGAGGCTTTTTTTAAAATAGTTAAAATAGAAAAAAAAGATACAAAATACATACACAAAAATATCAAATACAGATGTGTCTATGGTGGTATTAGGCGTGCAAACAATGTTGTTTCTCATTTTAGCCATAATTTAATATCTCTACCCATTTCTTAATCTATATTTTGTATTAATAATCTGAATCTGCAAAGTAACTAAAGTTGTCAAATGATTGTAGTGGAGAATAAGGGTTTTTTGCCTCCAATTTGCAGACGAGTAGAAGTATGAAGTAGCATCAAATGGAAATACTCAAGTAAAATACAAGTACCTGAAAAATATACAGTACTTGAGTAGATGTACTTAGTTACATTCCACCACTGATAGAAACATTTTCCGAAAAAGATTGTTTTCTTTGAAGCAAAAATATTTTTACTGCAATGATTTAACTTTCTGCAGAATAAAAACACAAGAACACATTCAGACCAAATATATTAAAAACAAAGTTTGTGCCACCCTGCTATTGTAAAAATATTCACTCAGGAATGTAAAAGCCAAATAAAACTTTATATATTGCAAATAGTTTTACTGAAAAAGAAAAAATAATAAGACTCCTGCAGAGATCCAGATGCTGCACATCAACTAGTTACCAAATATTATTATTATTAACTTCACTTACATGTAAATACAGCATTCTTTAAAGGACAAAATAAATAAATCAATAATGGTTTTAATTAAATTACAAATAAATAAAGGAAAAAAAATCAATGCTGCAATGCACCTCTAACAAAAAAATGTTTTTTTTTGCTTTTAGTGAAAAATCTAATTTCATTCTTTAATGCTATAAAAACAAATTCAAAAGAAAAAGAGAAATCATTTCTTCTTAAAAAAACAACAAACAACTTTTAATTTAAAGTCTTGATAATACATCTCTTACCTTTCTGTGAGCCTTTGGGGTCTTTGAGCTCTTTCTGTGCCTCTTCGATTTTATCTGTAAGCAAAGAACAGAAACCATTTTCAGCACAGATGCAGGCAGACTCTCGCTGCACGGCGACGGCGGTGCAGAACGTTCAACTAATGATACTGGGGATTCTTCCCACACGGCTGCAGCAGGACGAAGGTCTTTTCAAATGAAAAACAGATATTCTTCCATAGCTGAGAGAGAGAGAGAGAGAGAGAGAGAGAGAGAGAGAGAGAGAGAGAGAGAACTATTCCATTATGGAAACTACTGTAATTATGAAGGGGGGGAGCCCTGTGTGCACACACACACACACACACACACACACACAATAACACAACCATGCAAGCACACCCACTTATAAAAATAAAAGCGTGAGTATATATACAGGTTAAATTTGCAAACAAGTCACTATGGCGGGTTCATTCTCATTATCACAGATCGCTCACCCACAGATCAGTTTGCATATTAAATACCATTCACACCCCTCGGGGAAGTTTTATATGTCATAATCATCACCCACAATGCAGCAGGTGAAGAACCTGTTTCTGTGTAAACCGTATGGATGTGTGGGAGGTGGCGCAGTATTAACGTTGTGTTACTGTAATCAATATCAATTAGATGCGCTGGCTCAATGTGGCGTGAATGGGTTTATACACACAGAGGAGCAGAGGCTTCCTTCAGGGTCTCTACCACAGGCTGTGGGAGTGTGTGTGCGTCATGAATGTGCACATGCATGTCCGAGTCATTAGCTTTAATTCTACTGGGAGACACTAGAGGTGAGTAGGGTAAAAAGAAAACAACTAATAGATTTCGCCATGAAACTTCCCCAGTTGATGACTTACGTTAAGATAATTATTTTTTGTATTACAAGTTTTCTGAAAATGTATGTTTAAATATGCAAATGAGTCATTATCTTATTAAATATGCACTAATTTGTATACATTTCCAGAACAGACATGTGAACATTGGATAAAGCTTTATTAAAAATTATTGTTATACTTTGTTGACATATTAGTCAAAGTTTTTACTGAGTGGATTTTTTTTTTTTATCACTCCATAAATCTGAAAATTCAGCCATAAAATATCAATTTTCGCCATGTTTTTAGGAATAAAATGTTATATAAATCCGGCTATGAATGATGTATGAACAATCAATATGTCAGTAAAAACCTTCAGAATATAGATAAGAATGAAACTAGAAAGTTTGGTGTATGTAAGTGCTGCTGATGTGGAGATTTCTGGTTCAGTCTGAGAAAAAAAAACGAATTTTGAGAAAATGGCCTTTTATTGTTGACACTACAGGTGAATAGGGTAAAAATGTTAAATAATAGATATCGCCATGAAACTTCCCCGGTTGATTACTGACGTTAAGACAATTATTTTTTGTATTACAAGTTTTGAAATATTATGTTTAAATATGCAAATGAAACATTATCTAAGGCTAACTTTTGGTGAATTTAGGAGAAATCTACAGACCGGATAGACAAAGTAGTAAAGTAAAAACATAAATTTGTATTTTGTGATGTTTTCTCTCCACTAGTCTGAAAAACATGAAACAAAATAGCCTAAAATCTCAAAATTGACCTGTGCATGAAAAACATTGTTTTTGCCAGGTGTGTCTGTCTACCCTTAAAAATATTTCTAGTTTAAACAACAGGCAAAAATGTGAACAATACAAATACCCAGATTATTAAAACAATATTTACAGTGCAAACTCTGGTTTGCTTTTCCTTATTACTTTGAGGAAATCTGGTGCACCAACAGAATCTTTTTCGGATTTTCTCCCTATTTTTCTCTTCACTTTTTTATTATGTGAAACGTATTCTGAGCTGTGAGCTCACCACAAGACAGTTTGGTTTGCTGCAAACTGCAGTTAATCAGTTTGCTCAGAAAACAGAGCAACATGTGGATGTGCAAAGGCTTTAAAATCTACGTGAAAATTAGTTTAGACGCGTCAGGCAAAATAATGTTTTTCATGCACTGGTCAATTTTGAGATTTTGAGCTATTTTGCTTCCCTAACACGTCTTCTTTCAGACTAGTGGAAAGAAAACACATTTTTGCGTTTTCTATTTGCATTTGT
Source organism: Sebastes umbrosus (assembly GCF_015220745.1). NCBI lineage: Eukaryota > Metazoa > Chordata > Actinopteri > Perciformes > Sebastidae > Sebastes > Sebastes umbrosus. Next base: position 26,267,686 of record NC_051283.1, on the reverse strand, counting down.
AGATTTCTGCTAAATTCACCAAAAGCATTAGATAATGTTTCATTTGCATATTTAAATATCAAATTTCAGAAAACTTGTAATACAAAAAACATGATCCTATGTCCACATTTCTGTTCTGGAGATTTATGCAAATTAGTGCATATTTAATAAGATATTGCCTCATTTGCATATTTAAACATACTTTTTCAGAAAACTTGTAATACAACAAAACCTTGTCTTAATGTAAGTAATCAAGTGGGGAAGTTTCATGATGATATTTATTAGTTAACATTTTTACCCTATTCACCTGCAGAGTCTCCCCTTAAACCAATCTGCTTTCTTTGTGTAAATCTCCATGTTGGAAACTAGATGGAAAAACTAAAGCGTCTGTAGTTTCCGTGCCCTGCACATGACATTACAGTGCAAGGCGAGTCCTCGAGGACCAATGCTAACAGATTTGTCCTAGATTGCACAAACGTTAATGGAGGGTGAAAGAGGATGTTCTTCTGTGGTTCCCAAAAATCACAGCGCCGATGCCGGGAATACTCGGAGGAGGGGGTGGAACACGAGCGGGCCGTGGAAGAGGTCAGTAGATTATGTCATCATATGTGTGTGTGTTACTATAGTCACACCCTTCTCCATCTCCCTCTGTATCCCAGGCACACGCCACACATTACATAATGCGTCCCCACCCCTCCCTGCGCTGCCGTGGAGCAAAACAAAGGCACCCTGCCAGCGGAAACACAGCAACCGAGGCTCATGAGGAGAGGGCAGAGTGTTTGTTTATGTCTCAGGCAGAAAGGTATGTCTATTTGCATATAAATGACCACGTGAACGCCCTCCTACGACAGGAATCAGTTCAGGTTGTGCTTTCCTGGCAGCGACTCAGAGAGGATCCCGCAGCTTCCCTCGTGGTTACCGCCGCGTCTCAACCTCACAGCTTCCTCAAGCAAATGCCTGTTATTGCAAAACCAATTTGAGATAATAAATGCTTATTTTAGTGGTTTGGAGGTGGATTTTTTTTGCGAGCATATGCTTCATTGTTTGCACAGCTTGATACATATGTCTTGTATTAGACCGCACTGGCAAACCGAGGCGTAAGTGATTACTGCCCAACAAAAATCGTATTAGTGGTTGTGTATGGTAGGAGACCAGAGTGTAAGCTATTATGGATCGGATCGCGTTTCTTACATAACAAGCCACAAAGAAGACCCCTCACGCTGAATGACACCCATGAAGCGAAGCTCTGGAGCATGGAAAAGAACAGGAAACACCCACATCAGTGGAAAGGGACAAGGCAGCGCAAGGACAAAAAAATATTCCATGCACAGTGCCCTCGTTATTAAGACAGCAGGGAATGATTATAGGCTCGCTCATATTTCCCTCATTACGGCTGTTGGGCTTGCTGAGGTGGTCCGGGTGACATTACACTACATATTTCACTTGGAGGCTGTCATCATGCCATCTGAAATCTGTGTAATTGTCCTGCAACCGCAGGAAAAAACAATAGGAGGAATGGACACCAGTGTTGCGTGTCGCCGGCGATGAAAACCAGAACACACTGATGGAAACATGACCGGGAGACAAAAGAGGACCCACTTATAACTAAACTGTTTACAAGTGTGGTCTTAAACAAAACAGAACGAATACTGTACTTTACATACTGCAGACAAGTTATTCCTTTTTTCGTTAAAGCTCCTTCTGACCAATAAATGACACACAAATTATCAAGAATCTGCAAAGCACATTGAACCACTCACATCAGGGGTTCAGTAGGCTGTGAGCTAAAAGCATCCAACAGTAGAGTATAAGTCAATACACTTAAACATGTGGCTCTGATATTACATCTTACTTTAATCCAGGGCTGTCAGAGTTAACCCGATAATAGCATGTCAATGCAAATTCGTTTTAATGCCACTAATTTCTTTAACCCTCTAACGCAATTGATCTTTCTGAGGTTTTAACGGGCTCAGTTTTAAAGCTGAAAATACCGGCATCATATGAACTACCTCAGGAATCCATTGGTACTAACCATGTCATACTAGCTCGTCGCTAAGGAGGCTGAATAACGCTCCGAACTTACGCTAAACTTTGGCGAGGAAAAACTGGCATGGCCATTTTCAAAGGGGTCCCTTGACCTCTGACCTCAAGATATGTGAATGTAAATGTGTTCTATGGGTACCCACGAGTCTCCCCTTCACAGACATGCCCACTTTATGATAATCACATGCAGATTTCAAGTCAAGTCAGCACACTGACACACTGACAGCTGTTGTTGCCTGTTGGGCTGCAGTTTGCCATGTTATGATTTGTGCATATTTGTAATGCTAAATGCAGTACCTGTGAGGGTTTCTGGACAATATTTGTCATTGTTTTGTGTTGTTAATTGATTTACAATAATAAATATATACAGACATTTGCAGAAAGTAAGCATATTTGCCCACTCCCATGTTGATAAGAGTATTAAATACTTGACAAATCTCCCTTTAAGGTACATTTTGAACAAATAAAAAATGTGCGATTAATTTACGATTAATCGCAATTAAATAATTTAATTGATTGACAGCCCTAGCAGAAGGACAACCACTGTTGTCATGGCGGCCACGGCTAATGCATGAGCTAATGCAAAATGCGAAGAGTAAAGTAGTTGTAAGATGGACCTCAGAAATGGAGGGCCAACTTAATTTGTGGCAACAACATGAGCGTTTATACATGACTCCATCCATCCATCCATCCATCCATCCATCCATCCATCCATCGCTAATTCTTCCTGCCCATCATCCACCATGTTTGTTTACAGTAAAGTCACGTTTGAACGTGAGAGATTTTGCAGGATTTCTTTCTGTTAAATTTAACGTAACATGTCGTTATGTGTGGGGTCTCGCATTTTCATAATCTATCAAGATCTGAAAAATCTATTTAAGGGGTTAAGGTAGGCTGTGAGCAAAAAGCATCGGAAGCATCTGACTGTCTTTCAGTAGAATATGAGTCAATACACTTAAACACGTGGTTGTGATATTACATCTTAGAGATTCATCAACACCTGACCCGTCTTGTTTAGTCATCTTTCCCTCCTCTATCTACCACCTGACCCCTCTAATGACTCTCCTTCTGTAGCGTCCTACAAAGACTCGAGATCTTTGATCTGTGCAACGTGACATCTGAGAATACGCGAGGAGTGGGCGGGTACACGTCAATTAAGCAGGAGTTTGTGGGCGAGGGGAGTCGGTCTCCTCTCTGGTCGCTGTCATGACAACCACGAATCTTTAATGCCCCTCCGTCTTCCATGCGTGCATCTCCCAGCCCACTCCTCTCCCTGCACAGTCGAGGACGACTAGGAAATGGGATTATTTGCGCCCCCGAGTGCCAAACGTGACGTCGCTGCGGAGGAAACGTGCATGCTTTTTGAATCCCCAACGCCCACCCGATGTGAATTTACAACCCGTCAGCTGTGGTCGCTCAGTGGGAGGGGAAGCCCATCTCCAACTCCATTAAGGCGTCTGACTGACAATTATCAGTGGAGACGTAGCCGCGGATACAAACGCATGCTAATGAGCTGGAGCGCCAACTCGCCTCTGGAAAGTGGACTTAATAAACCAAACTTCTGCGTGGAACTGTCTAATGAATAACAATATTACATTACAGCAAAGTGGCAACTTCAACCCACATGGAGCAGCAGCAGCAGCACAACTGCATCTCCTTGACACCGGATCCCCCCTGAGAGCCCCCTTCTGCCTGTTGGCCGACAAATAACCACCAGGCTCCACACACCCTCCTCCTCCCCCTCGCTGCCAGCCTGTAACACATTCATATTTTGCTCGACAGCCTGCCCTGCTGGGCCTCAACATGCCAAATGGCGGCCGTCAACGGCAGTCCATATGCACGACGTTCACGTGTCTCAGATGGCCCCGACGGCCCGGCTTCAGCTCTCCTTGCTAGCATCAAAGATATATGTTTGAGGAGGGGGGGGTTGTTTTGCTAAAACAGCATCTGTGAGGGTTGAGGTGTCATCAGTATGCGTGACACTACACCAGTATACCAGCAACAAGCGCCTGAACAATGCCAGTGGACCACAGTGTGTGGGCAGATGGGCGTCCACCAGCGATCATGATGTAAACGCTGCAGCGGATCGCTTTATCTCACCATATTTAATGCTTTAGGACAGACTGCATTGGAAGTGTTAAAGGTTGAAGCCGTGCGCCTGTTAGTGTGGAGCAAGCTGTCGATATAACACACGAGCATGCAGTGATAGCAGGTTGATGTCTGGGTGCACTGCCAGCTGGATGTGGACCGCACGGCGTAGCAAACCAAACAACTGCTGTGGTGTTCGGAGAGGAAGAGGAGGAAGAGATGCCTCGGCAGGCTGAAGATGACGAGATGGGAGGCGGCAGCTGCCCCCTTCTTCCCCGTCACTGAGCGGGAGGGAGATGGAGATTATGTAACTGGAGCAACTTCACCAGCCTGATGTACAACGTCCCAGCAGTGTGCAAACACACACGCATCAAACACCCCCCTCGCAGTGGCTGATGCATTCTTACAACCATCACGAACAAAGACATCTTTCAGTAAACAAAAACAGACGGAAACCTAAATGTAGAGATGAGATGATAAGTCCATTAATCAGCAACTATTTTGGTATTTCATCAATTGTTTAAGTCGTTCTCCAAGAAAAAATAACAGATATTCTCTGGTTCCAGCTTCTGGATTTACAGCTTTTGTTTGTCTTATGTGATAGACTGTTGGTCGGATAAAAATGATCTTGAGGGTGATTTTTGCTCGTGACATTGTACAGCCCAGCAGGTTAATCAATAATGACTATAATAGTTAATTGCAGCCCTCTAACCCGTTAATACATTTTAAATTCATCTGCAACAATTCTGACTTTAGGATGGATTATTTAAAGGTACAGTGTGGAGGATTTGGCGGCATCTCCGTGCGGTTGCAGATTGCAACCAACTGGGTACCGCTCACTCCTCCCTTTCTACGACTGCGGTGCCACCGAGAGCAAAACTGTGGTTACGCCGTTTACCTCTCTCAGAGGAAGTCAGACGGTTAGGCAGTTTTACACTCTGCGGGCGGCTCACGTTACCGCAGTTTCGCAAGCGTGTTCGAGAACTACGGCGGCCTTCAGGCAATGTAAAAATGTGAAAGGCTCTCTCTAGAGCCAGTGTTTGGTTTGTCCGTTCTGGGCTACTGTAGAAACATGGCGGAGCAACATGGCGGACTCTATGTAGATATGAAGGGCTCATTCAAAGCTAACGAAAACACAACCACATTCTTAGTTTCAGGTGATTATACACTAATGAAAACATAGTTATGAATATTATATTCCATTTCTCATACACATTGGTACTTTAAGTAATTTTTCAAGGAAAGAATTCAATGCTTTAGTTTGTCTTATATAATGTCTGGGCCGGTTGGAGCAATTCTCATGACAATAACTCTATTATTAAACAAGGACGTCTCCTCCTGTAAAAGTCATAACACCAGCTGGGAGATGCATGAACTCTGCAGACCTCCCCGTCACCTTTAAAGGGAAGTGTGTTGATCTTATCTCGGCTTTTTCTTCCTGTGGCCTGTGGAGGAGACGCAGCATTTCTGCAGCCCTCAGCAGCTGACCTGTGCAATAAGCGGCCATAAGGGTTACTGTCAGCATCTGACACATTCTTTATCTTCGCGGACACGCCCATACGAAGAGACGGCCTTGAGGGAGACCAACCGCTCTGAAAGCAGAGCCGAGACCGAGAGACTCACATGAGTGCTACAGGAAGTGCTCTCGCCGACAGACGATGATGCAGAGAAGAGGAATCCCCCCCACCCCTCCCACCTCGCCATACCGAGAGTGTCCCATTACCCTGCAGTCCATCATCATCAGCTGGCTTAGAGGGGAGCACAAAGTGACTTCCCTCCCTCTCCCTCCTCACATTAGCCGGACTGAGAGCCGGTCTGACTCGCTCTATCAAATGTAATCGACACAAAAGGACGGAGATAGAGAAGATGAAAGATGGAGACGGAGGCAGATGGAGCCTCAAGACAAATAAAATATTCTCATAGTAGTGCTTAAACAAGGACATTTTGATAATCAATTAATTGTTTAACTCTGTGTTCATGCTATATCGTTCAGATCATTATGTACGAGCAAAATCTAATATGAAGTGTTTGCAGCTGGAGTCACTTTTTAAGCTTTTGAAATGGAGTGACTACAAGGCTGGGGAAGTCTGGATGACATATCAATGAAGCATTATCGTCTTTTATCAGGGAAAAACTATTATATTTACTGCTTCCATTTTCTCAAATGTGGAAGCTTTCTGCTTTCCTCGGTTTTAAGTTGTTGTAAATTGAATATCTTGGAGTTTTGTATGGACCTGTTCAGGGTGTACCCCGCCCTCACCCAACGTCAGCTGGGATAGGCTCCAAATGAATAATGAAAAATACCTTTCATAATGTCTTTAAGTCCAAAATAAGGGATGCATTGATCGGATCGGATATTTGATTCAAATAGCTGGATCTGATATCGGTGACAATGGGGCCGATCTATTCAATTCAATTCTATGTTTATATACTACATGCATTATAAACTGTAATATTAATTCTTGTTTAAGTTTTGACCAATTTATTGCTGCATTAAAAAGGTTTATATTTGTAATTTCTGTTAATTTTAAAGGTTTTTTTTACCAAAGTTGCTGGTGTACTATTTATGATTTTAATAACAAATACAATTAAATTAATTTATTAATTTGTTACATTTTGTTTTACAAAGTTAAGAAAGCGATGTTTAAGTCCATCCTGATGTTGCTTTACACAGAAATGAATGATCCCAGTCACTTCCACACAGTGAGGCATACAGCTAATTAATTAAACACTGGTATCGGAGCGGTGCTCGGTATCGATACCAAAGCCAAGGTATCGCTATCGGTATCGGGACTGAAAAAGTCAGATCAGTGCATCACTAATTCGGAGCAGAATCAAACATTTTAAAGTGATATAAGAGCAACAAGGAGAGCAGGAAGAGGATTAAGGTGGGAGGCAGCAGTCGAGCCTCCTTTGTGCAGCACGTTGAATGGAAATGATGGAGCCAGGGCAAAAAAAATAAATAGAGCCTTAACTAGAGCTTTGGGCGGACAACCTTTTAATAATGTATGTTTATAAAAAGATGAAGAGATGCCAATCTTGTTCACAAACACACAAGATGAACAAGCAGAAATATGGACTTATTCGAGTTACCTGTCCCATTTTCTATAATAATAATAAAAAGAAGAAAAAGAATTAGAGGATATGTTTGGAGGCAAAGTCATTACTCCTTCCCTCTTAATAATTTGTGATGAAGCTGCAAACAGCCAGTAAACAAATGAAATATTGATCACACACAGACCAAGACAGTGGTTTGGTATCTGTACAGTACTGCTGCCCCCGCAGGAAACTGTAGGTGGAAGAAGCAGCAGACTGGAGGCCACTGATTATTGGGACTGCGTGGGCACCCTTGTGAAAAATTGATATAACGAGAACTCTACTGGGTGGGTAGAGAAGTGTGTGTGTGTGTGTGTGTGTGTGTGTAGGGGGGTTTAATGGTGCGGGCGGAGATGAACGTGAATGTGAATTATACCTCTTCCATCTTTTTCAGACCACACACATTTCACTTTCCCCCCCAAAAAAAACTGCCTGCACTGAAATAGACAAGAAAGAGCCAGACTCCAAACACAATACAGAGGAGCAGCGCCAAGAAACACTAAATAATGATTTCCTTCCCTCGCAGTCACAAATCACGGAAAGGTGTGAAGCCTGTAAAGCCGGTTTTATTTAGGATGTAGTAAAAAGAAACCACAAGCTGCCCTGAAGAGAATCTGCAACATGCAATTACAGTCATTATCGATTTAGTCTTTTTTCCAATTAATGAATCAACCTGGGGGGTCTTGAGATCATTAACAAGATATTCAAGCAGACACAAAATTCTGATCTTAAAATTGAAACTTGATTTCTAGCCTTTTAAAAATGATTCAAACAAAGCAAGGGGAGAAAAAAATATCATTCTTAAAGTTAAACTTGTCAGAAATGGTCAAAATATGCAACCGATTATGAGGGATAACGAGCCAAAAAACGTTGGGAAACACTGATTTAGAATAATTTAAAAAGTAAAAAAAAAAAAAAACACAAGTTTTCCTAGAATCCAAGGCAACATCTTCAAATTGTTATCTGAGTAAACAATCGAAAAAACCCAAAGATATTCAGTTAACTATCATATAAAACAGAGGAAAGCAGTATTCATATCCTTAACTTAAAGGACCAGTGTGTAGCATTTTGGGGGATCTATTGGCAGAAATGGAATATAATATTAATAAGTATGTTTTCTTTAGTGTATAATCACCTGAAAATAAGAAACATTGTGTTTTCGTTACCTTAGCATGAACTGTTTATATCTACATACGGAGCGGGTCCTCTTCACGGAGCCGGCCGCCGTGCTTCTACAGTATCCCAGAACGTACAAAACTAACTCTAACTCTAGAGAGGGACATTCACTCCTACATGCTCGGGAGAAGTTTCAGTCGGTTGCAATCTGCAACCGCACCACTAGATGTCACCAAATCCTACACACTGCACCTTTAAAGTAAAAGTACCAATACCACAAATAAGCAAAACACTCCATTAAAAATAAAAGTTCTGCATTAAAAATAGTAAGAATTATCAGGAAAATGTACCTAAAGTATCAAAAGTAATATACGAATATGAAAATAATAAGAATATTATTACTATTAGAACATTATTGTGTGAGTAGCATTTTACGGTTTCATTTCTAATTATTTGATATAGGGCTGTAACCAGTAGTATTTTCATCCTGGATTAATCCGCCGACCGTTTCCTTGATCAATCCATCAATTGTTTGGTTTGAAAACATCAGAAAATAGTGAGAAATGCACCCAAATTATTAAATTTACCGTAACTGAAGACAAAGAAAAACAGCAAATTGTAACATTTGAGTAGCTGAAAATATCAGTTATGTAGTGGAGTAAAAGTATAAAGTAGAGGGACATTTTCTTATTGTTTTTTAAAAAGTTACTACTAATAATTTACACCTACTGCTCTATAATAAAAAGTCCTACCTGAACTTTTCGCTTTATATTCCTGTCTGCTGGAGCCCAACTGCTTCAGATAAGACGTGAAAACAGTCATTGAAATTCAGCAGCGAGTCCTCGACTGTACACAAACACCCACTTCTTTCTTCCTTTCTTTACGGAGGCTAAAAAAAAAAAAAGTGGAAGTAAAACAAGCCGCACGTCAAACTTCATCCAGTCAGCGTCTCGAGTTCCCCCTCCGGGTTGTGAGGTTCTGTGACACAGAACTAACGGAGCTCAGCGACTGACGGCCGGTGTGTTGACGGGCCTCATGGGACACGAAGCACGTTTCATACGCTTCAGAGCGAAAAATACAAATTTTGCACACGTACAGTGAGCTCTGTGCGTCAGCCGAAGAAGAAGAAGAAGAAGAAGAAAAAGAAAAAGAAGAAGAAGAAGAAGAGTTTGTTTCTTTATTATTGTAACTTAGCTACGCTATGAAACTTGCTTAAATAAGAGATTAATTCTACAGCTCTATGACAACTGGGTAATTCGATTTGCTGAGGAAGACCGTGCAATATGATCAAAAGCTCCAGAACAGTTACTGAATGGACGTTGAGCTGAGATTGTTTTTGCCAACGACTTCTTTCCAAGGTCAAGAAATCATTTTCAGTCTCCATTAAAGTGAATATATTTGGGGCATTTCCCCCTAAATGTTACACATTGTTCCTTTAATTGCTGAGAGTCACACAAAGGCAGCCAGTTAGCTTAGCTTAGCATAAAGACTGGAAACAGGTAGAAACAGCTAGCATGACTATCCAAAGGTAACAAAATCCACCTATACCAGCATCTCTAAAGCTCATTAATTAACAGGTTACATCTCGTTTGTTGGACTCTGTCTCGGCCAGGAGCCGTTGCCAGGCAACCAACAGAGACTCCAGGAAGTAACTAGTCCCAATCAAGAAATAGTCGGATACATTATGGTCATCCAAATTGTCCTTTTTACACTGTTTTTTGTACGGATTAAAGAAACAGGATAAATATATACAACATGTTAATTAGTGAGTTTTAGAGATGCTGATGTTGTTACCTCTGGACGGAGCAAGGCTAGCAGTTTCTACCCGTTTCCAGTCTTTATGCTAAGCTAAGTTAACCGGCTGCTTGCTGCAGCTTCATATTTGTGCGACTCTCAGCGATTAAAGGACCAGTGTGTAACATTTAGGGGGGATCTATTGGCAGAAAAGGAATATGATATTAATAAGTTCATTTTTTTTAGTGTATAATCACCTGAAAAAAGGAATCGTTGTGTTATTACCTTAGAATGAGCCGTTTATATCTACATACAGAGCCGGACGCCATGTTTCTACAGTAGCTCAGAACGGACAAACCAAACACTGGCTCTAGATAGGACCATTTGCGTTTTTGCGTCGGCTACTGTAGTTCTCCTACACGCTTGGCACACGGGAGAAGTTTCAGTTGGTTGCAATCTGCAACCTCACCACTACATGCTGCCAAAACCTACACACTGCACCTTTAAGTGAAGAAGTATATTTCCCAAGATGTCAAACTATTCCTTAAAAAGAAGCAAACAATTGATAGAATCATTGAGAAAATAACTCGGCAGATTAAACAACAATGAAACTTGTTAATTGCAGGCCAGTTAATTGATAAACTCTTTGCCCGATGGTTGCCATACTTATATGCACAAAAAGCTAAGCACTCACCAGCTACTCCAACCACACAGTCTCTGAGAATGGAGAGCTTTATAGTAACAATTAACTACAGAAATCAAACTTGAACACAAATTAAAGCCAGGACTTACACGTCAGTCTGTTTTCTACAGAGCAGCCTGGCGTCCCGCAGCTTCTGTCAAATCAAAACTGAAAGCAGCGCTGCCTTAACTTGGAAGAACTTGTCGGTTACCGTGGCGCCACGGTTGAGTGACGGCTCACTGACTGCTTCCTGTCTGTCGCTCACTTCGACGAGAGCCCGTCTCGTTCAGTTTGACTACGGCGCAGGTGTTTTGCTGCGGACTTTTAGTAGAAGTCAAGATACACCACAAATACACCAAACTGCAGCTGCACACTCATCTGACCTCAATCTGACACCAAACATCCCATCAGCACGGAGGCTACTTTATAACAGTGAATAATGCAGGATATGTGGCTGGTTCTGAGTGTTTCACAACAGTCTATAGGACAAAATGTTCACTTCTTACCCTGTTGATGTTTCATGGAACAAACACTCACAAGCTCCTTTTGTTCGCGAACAAAAGGCAACTAGAGAAAGAACAACAAGTGTGCACACACACACACACACACACACACACACACACACACACACACACACTCCAGTGTCAACATAAGCAGTCACAAGTCTGTGTTTCCGCCCAATCAGCTGTGGCTCTGCAGCGGTGCGAGGCGGTTTTCTCCGAATAAAGTGACGAGGAGGGGAATTCCTGTAAGGCCCAGGAAGAGAGGGGGGTGAGGGAGGGAGGGAGGGAGAGAGGGAGGAGGGGAGGGCCTGCCCAAACAGAGCAGGCCGGGTGACGTCACTTAAACCGGCTTTGGCACCCTCCAGGGGATCCTTCTCTCTCTCGCGCTCTCCGCGCTCCTCTTTCTGTTTGTGTCAGAGGGGGAGGAATTTAACGTGCCCTGCCAACTGCTGGTTGCCCAACAGCTCACTCACCGGGTGAGGAAGACGTCCAACTCTCATCCTACAGCTTCTCTTTCTATTTCTTCTTAACAATGAGGTTGAATCTTAACAGTCAGATAGTTTGTTTTGGATTTAGTGTGTCTGATATGGCCGAGTCCTCTTAAAGATTCACCTTCAGACATGTTTTAATTGAATGTCTGGTCTGATTCATAATATATAATCTATATGTGTGCGTTTTGCTGTTTATCCATCACAGTATATATATTTATGTGCATACCTTTGTTCCTATATTTTAACTGCTGCACTATTTTATGTCTTTCACTTACGTGTTTATTTTTAACACATATTTGCAGGTGCTCAAACATCCAAGTAACAATAAGCAAAACACATTTTTGACTGGAGTAAGACTAACTTTTTAATGTAATATGCATTTTCCTTTCATTTCTTTGTTGCTTGTATTTTTTTCTTTTTTGATTAATAAAAGTTCAATTTGATCTAAAGTTGATTTAAGGGTCCCATATTCAAAAAAATAAGATTTTCACATCTTTTATATTATAAAGCAGGTTTAAGTGCTTTAGAAATACTGTGAAAGTATTGAAGCGCTCAATACACGGAGAAATACACACAGCCCGTATTCAGAAATTGAGCGTTTGAAACAAGCCGTTAGGATTTCTGTCCATTTGTGATGTCACAAATATACAATATTTAGACCATTACACGATTTTAAATGTAAACATTCTAAATGTGTCCCAGTTTATTTCCTGGTTACAGTGTATGTGAATGACATCAGCTGACAGGAAGTAAACATGGACCCAAACTGCCAGGCAACGCAATTCCGTTGAAATGCACTAAAACGGAGCGTTTCAGACAGAGGGTAAATACGGGTATATTCAAGCAGAGAGTATGAGCAAATTAAAGTTTTTTTTTAACATTACAGTATGTAAACATGTTCTAGTAGAAACACAAAATACAAGTATGAACCTGAAAATGAGCATGATATGGGACCTTTAATGTAAAGCATTTAAGATGCCCTATAGAGTTTCCCATGTCGGGCCTTAAAAGCAACAAACCACTACTGTTCTTTATCGTAACAGAGGAAATCCGTAAAAAAAAAAACTGAGACGCCCAGCAGCAATATTGTTCTTCTTTTAACTCCAACAAAAAAAGAAAGAAAAAAAAACATTTAAGACTGTGTGTGGGCGCAAAACCAAGAGTCTGGAAGTGAAAACTGTGCAATTTTTTAAAGTCAACATTAAATTGTGCCACTCGGTTGAAGCTGCTGTAAACACTGACTGACGGAGAGATGTTGACACTGACAGGCTGAGATAACGCTGCAGGGTTCTCAGTCAGACACCGCCTGCAGGTCACTGTGGTGGTCCATATTTAAAGGAGGGGATTCACCAAGCTCAGGGCAGACAGGCTGACAACAGACGAGCGTTATATAAACACGACTGGCCCGGCGCTAAATGACAGAAGCGTCTCCCTGAGTGACGCTCGCCTGTAGGTTTAACATCATTGTACTGGAAAAAAAGAGGAAGCTCCCTCTGCTTTATTTTTGGATTAGTCATTACGGGGAATTCTGAGGGTTTTACAGTTCGGCCGCAAAAGAGGTTCCGAAAATCAGATAAATATTTACCCAGACAACAAACGGCGTGGCCGAGCAGTTTCTGCAGCGTCATTGCCGAGGTACACAAGATAAATACATCACCGGCGACGGCTCCAGAATCAACATCATGCTCTGTAATTAGGCCGGCCAAAGCAACAGCGTGTGAGTTGGTGTTGGCGAAAAAATAAGCACTGAGTCACTGAGACGGCCTCTACTGTTCTTAAAAAATGACCTAAGGAGGGATCACTCTGCAAACACGGGCCCTGGAAGTGTTTGTGTTAGTGTGGAGAGCAGTGGAGGACACGCCACCCCGTCCCTGTGGGAACATCGGAGTTAATGACAGCTGAGCTGGTGATAATGCAACAGAGCCTGAATGAAGTAATCCAGCTAGTAACCTCTAATACTCTGCCCTCTGTGTGTGCCGGGCGTCCATTTGGGTTAAAGGTGTCTGCAAAAACACACACATAATCACACGCGTCCTCACAGTCAGTCAGCTTGAAAATAGTCATGAATTGAATAATTTTTTTCGTGCCAACAAATGTTCTCCGCATACAACTAGACGCCCACGCTGACCCCTTCATACTCTGAATACCAAACTGAAACCAATCCGAAACCACGGGAAGAAGGGGGGGGGGACACGATGAATAACAAAGCTCAATCGCAGAGTCAGACATTCAGAGAGCGCCCATCACAACCTTCTTTTCACTTGGCTTCATCTCAAAACTTTAATGCGTACAGTTGCGATCAGAACCGCATTCAGACACACACAAAGGCCACATTCAGACGTTCTTTTGTTCATCTGGAATGAGCTGATTTTTTTTTTGGTAAAAAAGGGTTTCAACTTTTTTCAGAAGCAAAATGTCAAACTGCAGTCTGAAACCAGTGCGGTCACTAAGTACAATTTTGAGATGCTTGTACTTTACTATGCTACTTTAAACTTCTACTCCACTACATTTAAAGCAGCAGTAGGTAGGAGTGGAGCAAATATGATTACAAAAAAAGTTATTTTTATTAAACGGTCACTATATCCTGACAGTGAGACAGGTAATCTGAAAAAAAATCATGTGCCTTTGTGTCCTCCGGTGCTCCTAACGGCGTCTGCAAGATTTCACAGACCGGAGGAAAACAACCAATCAGAGCCGAGCTGGAGCTTTGCCGTCTCTGAGCAGCTGTCAATCACTCCTGAACTCTGATCAAACGGTCAAACTAGGCAGCGCTGATCAAATATGAATCAATTTTCTGTTACTGTAATGCCTATTACTCGCGTAAAATGTTTTCAGAAACATCTTGTAGTGCACTGTTTAGCTGTAAAATTAGAAAGTTTGTAACCTGGCCGCCATGTTGAGATCAGTTGAGGAAATAGTAAGCACCGTCCACCAGTCGGAGCAAACTTTCAAATTTTACAGCTAGCTTCGTATTTGATCAGCGTTGCCTAGTTGGACCGTTTGATCGGAGATTGCGAGTGATTGACAGCTGTCTCCGTTGAATGATCAGCCAATAGAAACGCTCTCTCTCTCTCTCTGAAATGACCTGTGATTGGCTAAAGTCTCCTGTCACGGGCTAGATATTTTAAAGCCTGAAAACAGAGCAAAGAGGAGGTGCAGAAGTCTAGTTTTCTCTCAGAGCACTTGAATTATGCTGAAAGGTTATTATAGAATTTTTGCTCAATGATGCCAAAAATATTTTTCCGTCTGTCCCTTTAATATTTTATTCCATTTCTGCCAATAGATCCCCCTAAATGCGACACACTGTTCCTTTAAGATACATGAGTAGCCTACCTTTCCCTGACAATACTTATGTACCTTTACGTAATTGACTGCAGGACTTTTACTTGATTGGAGTATTTTTCCACGGAGGATCTGAATAATTCTTCCGTAGCTGCTAAAATTCCAGCGAAGCCTGAACATGACGACTCACCATCAGAGACACATTTATAACTCAGACGCACTGACGCAACCGCGAGTCCAATCAGAGGAATCTAACACATATCTGGCCAATAAGTTTCATCCGGTTGACAGATGTTGCTCTCGCATCTCCGAATCTAATCACAGCGCCATCCTCGCTAGGGGAGGAGAAACTATTACAGCCGCCGAGCCTTCTAGGAAAAAGAGACAACTCTTAATTAGATCTGGAGCTTATGAGGCCGAGAGCAGCGGGAGGCAGCGGGTGTAACAAAAGGCAGAGAGCCTATACAGGAAATAAGGATCTAAAAAGGTACGCAAGGTCATTGATCATGTTACAAAACAGCAGTGGGTTCCTGCTCAGGATCAGCTTCTGTGTCTTGGCTGCCTCTCACCTATTCTCTTCCTCCCTCTCCTCTCCCTCCTCCTCCTCTCCCTCCTCCTCTCTGCTGTTTCGATTGCAAAACAACCATCAGCCTCTCCTCCATCCGCTGCCTCCCACTGCTCACCCCTCAGGGGAGGAGCTGAGATGTTAATGAAGGCTGTTCTGATGTAAGTCTATGAGAAGTGTTGTTCATGGAAACATGTGAGACATGTTAACAGCATGGAATCCATTATGATTCAATTCAAACATTCAAACAAATGTCCTTGATGTCTTGTCTTGATGCTAGAATGAAGATATAATTCTTATTACAGGCTGTAGCTAGTTTAGAGCTGAAATTATTAATCCACTAGTCGAGCAGCAGCTATTCTGACCGATTAATCGTTGTACAGTACAGTGTGGTGTTAGTGAATTCCTGCCATACAGTCTTGTTACAGTGTGTTGTTACAGTGTGTAGTTACAGTGAGTAGTTACAGTGAGTTGTTAGTGTGTTGCTACAGTGTGTTGTTACAGTGTGTTGTTACAGTATATTGGTACAGTATATTGGTACAGTGTGTTGTTACAGTGAGTAGTTACAGTGAGTTGTTAGTGTGTTGCTACAGTGTGTTGTTACAGTGTGTTGTTACAGTGTGTTGTTACAGTGTGTTGCTACAGTGTGTTGTTACAGTGTATTGGTACAGTGAGTTGTTAGTGTGTTGTTACAGTGTATTGTTACAGTGAGTAGTTACAGTGAGTTGTTACAGTGTGGTGCTTCAGTGTGTTGCTACAGTGTGTTGTTACAGTATATTGGTACAGTGAGTTGTTAGTGTGTTGTTACAGTGAGTAGTTACAGTGAGTTGTTACAGAGTGTTGTTAGTGTATTGCTACAGTGTGTTTTTACAGTGTGTTGTGTTGTTACTATTGTTACAGTGTGTTGTTACAGTGTGTTGTGTTGTTACTATTGTTACAGTGTGTTGTGTTGTTACTATTATTACAGTGTGTTGTTACTATTGTTACAGTGTGTTGTGTTGTTACTATTGTTACAGTGTGTTGTGACAGTGTGTTGTGTTGTTACTATTGTTACAGTGTGTTGTTACAGTGTGTTGTGTGTTTACTATTGTTACGGTGTGTTGTTACTATTGTTACAGTGTGTTGTTACAGTGTGTTGTTACTATTGTTACAGTGTGTTGTTGCAGTGCGTTGTTACTATTGTTACAGTGTGTTACTATTGTTACAGTGTGTTGTTACAGTGTGTTGTTACTATTGTTACAGTGTGTTGTTACAGTGTGTTGTTACTATTGTTACAGTGTGTTGTTACAGTGTGTTGTTACTATTGTTACAGTGTATTGTTACAGTGCGTTGTTACTATTGTTACAGTGTGTTGTTACAGTGCGTTGTTACTATTGTTACAGTGTGTTGTTACAGTGTGTTGTTACTATTGTTACAGTGTGTTGTTACAGTTTGTTGTTACAGTGTGTTGTTACAGTGTGTTGTTACAGTGTTGTTACTATTGTTACAGTGTGTTGTTACTATTGTTACAGTGTGTTGTTACAGTTTGTTGTTACAGTGTGTTGTTACAGTGTTGTTACTATTGTTACAGTGTGTTGTTACTATTGTTACAGTGTGTTGTTACAGTGTGTTGTTACAGTTTGTTGTTACTATTGTTACAGTGTGTTGTTACAGTGTGTTGTTACAGTTTGTTGTTACTATTGTTACAGTGTGTTGTTACTATTGTTACAGTGTGTTGTTACAGTGTGTTGTTACTATTGTTACAGTGTGTTGTAACAGTGTGTTGTTACAGTGTGTTGTTACAGTCGGTCTGCCTGTAGAGACCGGTGGCCGTCTCTGCAGACTCCCACAGGGCTTTCCTGCAGCTGCTCTGAGGCTCTCTCTGGTTTCTCTCTCTGTGGATGCCGCCAGACAACCATCTGCTTTTATAGCTCATTTAGCACATACGCGCTCTCTTATATACATGGCTGGTACTGCACGTAAACACAGAGGGACATGTCTCGACCAGTGGCCTTAACAGGCAGCCATGTGTATGTCAACCAGTGAAGCGTTAGAGCCAGAGTCAGAAATGAACCTTTAGAGGGATTCAACCTGTGAAAAAACAACCAAAACATTCAATTTCCACAGAAATACATCACTTAGGACTATTTCTTTTTACAGAAACAAGCCTGAATGTGTGGACGGTGGTCAGCAAAAACTATACGTGGGCCATTTAACTATCTTCTTACAGTTACCAGCCAGAGTGGACTGTCAGCCAAATAACATAGTAGGGCTGCAACTAACAATTATGTTCATTACTTATCAGGTCTATAAAATGTCAGAAAATGGTGGAAAATACTTTTCAGAATTTCCTCAATCTCAACTTGATGTCTCCAAATAATGTTGATAATCAATCAACAGTCCAAAACCCCCCCAAAATTATTGATTTACTATCACATATAAGAAAAATAGGTTTGGCGAACAACAAGTATCGTGGAAATTACAGGAACGTAAAAGCAGCTTTTGACCTTTGCTACGGTTCTGATGGATACTGCCGCAGCTTCTTCCTCTGTGGTGTTATTGTTGCCGCCCACCTCCACGCCATTCACTGCTGTTACTCCGTGCTTTCCTCTGCCATCAGCAGTAGGCAGGAGGTAACGTTACATAACCACACCGAGCACGGGAGATATGGCGTTCCCTCACCGTCTTTTTATGTTCCTCCTCCTCTTCCTCCTCCTCCTCTTCCTCTAAATCCTTAATTTCCCCACCTTGTCTTCCCGTTCTCCTCCTTCCTTTCTGCCTCTTCCCATCATCATCGCCCTCTTTTACTCTCCCCTTCATTTCCAGTTCTCTCCCTCCCCGTCTCTCTCCTGCCTCTATTGCCCACTCCTCTCTCCTCCATTTCCATCACATCACGGTTTACAAACAGTACCAGGACGAGGTAACCAACAACACATCTGTGTCTAAAACCAAACTGCTCTAATCACAGGTTCACCCATCTATCCGAGCACGAAAATACCAATGCCAGTCCCAATTAGGGTTCCAACTAACGATCATTTTCATTATTGATTAATCACTTAGCCAATAAGCTGCACATCACAACTTCCTAGAGCCCAAGATTACCTCTTCAAATGGCCTGTTTTGTTTGACCAAGAGTCCAAAACCCAAAGATATTCATTCATTTATTATAAGGTAAGACAAACAGAAGCAGCTAATTCTCACATTTAAGACGCTGGAACCATCACATTTTTGCCTAAAAAAAAAAAGTAAATGATTAATCGATTATCAAAATAGTAACAGCTCTACTAACGACATTCTTTTCTCCAACATAACAGTCAAGTTTCCATCCAAATTTAGCACAACTTTTAACCAAATTTGCAGAAAATCTGCAAAAACTAAATGAAAATTTATGCTCATTTCCATCTGCTACTGTTGGTTATGTCAATATTGGGAGTTGGTTCATTGAGATAAACAGCTGGTGGCGCTAATTCTCCAGTCGGGTGCAATTAAACTATTGATGAAGAAGAAAAAGAGAGAAGAAGAAGAAGAAGAGGAAGAGGATGCAACGAGATGACAGAATTAAAAAATGGGATGGAAATATGGCCTTTTCTGTTTATTTCATATACTAATTTGTGGAACATTACGGTCTTCTCTTTGCTCCGCACAGATCTGATGAAGTCGCATGCTTCAGGTACGTCATAATAAACCCCAGAAATGGGTTAGCATTTTAGCACTTCCTGTTCCCTCGTCTGGAAGTCAATGGGTTTTTAGTTAGAAGCCTGAAATAAGGTCTGTGGTTAAAACAAGCTGAAGAGATTTTAACGTGTTGTTCTACAATATAAAATATGTCAGTAAATATCACAGTCTTTGTGTCTTAAAAAAAGGCGGTTGCTAACGAGTGGCTAAATGAGACTACTAAACGTCATCACGCCGACTCGTCCGCCTTTGCAGCCTCGTTGTTTATACTCACGTTTATGCAACCGTGGTGTAGCCTAATGTTAGCATTTCACTTCTGGCGATTGCATTTACACTTCAAAAATCATAAAAGTGATGTTCATTAGTGTAAGTATCAGAAACGTTTGTTTACCACAGAGCTTATTTTCTGCAATAATCAAAAAGCCAATGGTAAAACCCCATTTGCTTTTTGTCGAGGGAACCCAGGGCGACGCTAACTTCCTGGTTGGACTACAAAAATACGTCATCCTTGCGTCTGTTTCCATTTCACTTTTGTTTTTATCGAAACATCAACTTTTCCACCTCTGCTGTGCGTAAAAAACTTTATATTTTGACTCTTTTTTTCTAATTTTCTGGGACTTCCACTCAGTTTATTTTTAGTGCAAATTGAAAATATCCATAAAAACAGAGGACACTTAATGAGTAGATGCGACAAACAGGAACACCGGAGGATTACCGGAGAGGCCGTAGAGGTGGAGGTGGATGTTTCCATGAGAGCTAATAAGATGACGCATTTAAAAGAGTGTAATGAAATTACAGCAGAATTTAAACAGGAAAGCAAATTAACAAAAGGATGTTTGCAAATAAGCAGTTCAGTCAGGAGGAGTTCACGCAGCAGCCGCACTCATAACTGACCTCTTGTCTATAACAGCTACATCTATTCTTGCATGAAGAAGTCGTCCAGCGGGGGGGCAGGGAGGGGAGCTAAGCGAGTCTGATGATCTCATGGTGCGTTGAAGAACAAGTCAGAAGTGTCTAAGTTCAGCTCTGCTCTATCTCTGGGGCCGAGCTGTTGCATAACACCAGCAGCTCATCCACCGGCTTATTCTGTCCTCATGGTGTACGTCAGCTGCTGCAGCCTGGACGCCGAGGACCGACACGCCGCCGCAGACGAGCGCTTGTTAGTGCTGGGGGTGAGAGGGGTGGGGGTTAGAGATCCCCTGGAGCCCTGAACCCCTTGACCGTTACTCACAAGTGATGTAAATAAGAAAGACGATGGATGGGCAGCGGGGAATGTTTTGGGCTGCTGAGGAATGTAGTAATCATATTTTAATGACTCTTCAGAAACTTGTGTTCTGCATGACAATCAGGTTATTTTTCTGTTGAATTCAAACTGTAAAAGAAGTAGAGCTGAAACTATTAGATGATTCATTGATTGGTTAAAACTATGGAAACTATTTTGATAATTGTTTGAAGACAAAAAGAAATGCCAAACATTTCATGGTTCCAGCTTCTTAAATGTGAGAATTTTCTGCTTTTTGCTTGTCTTACATTATAGTAAACTGAATAAATGTAGGCTATATGTGTCTTTTTTTATGTTGTCTTGTGTAAACAAGCAGGTTTTGGACTGTTGGAGACGTCACCTTAAGCTGTAGGAGACAGTTTTTCCACTATTTTCTGACTTTATAGACCCTAATTTCTATTAAATCAAGAAAAAGAAATTGTCTGATTAATCAATGATGAAAACAATAAGTTAGTTTCAGCACTAAAAATAAGTGAAATCCTGATTTCCCATCACACTATGCCAACCCCCTCATGAAACAACAGTAAAAACAGAGAGGCAGGAAGGGGAACAATAACAAACTTTGGCAAAATTAAGGAGAAATGAAATGATGTAATGATACAAGAGAAAGAAGGAGGAAGATGTCGTCAGATGAGCCTGTGTGAGCCCACGCTGAACCAAAAAAAAGCCTGCATCGAGGAACGAAACACAAACTGATCAGCACAAAGACGAGCTCTCGCAGCACAATACCTGTTAGGAGGCAGAAGTGAACCAAAGAAAGTCGATACTTTCTCAGAGAGTAGCTGCTGCTGCTGCTGCTGGCGGCTGCTTTTTCCTCCCGGAGTCAGTTGTGCTTACGGGGGAACACCTGACATTCCCAGCCCAGACAGACAGACAGACACTTTCCCGACCAATAACTGCTGACATTCCTGTGCCTCCCCGTCTCCCGGAGAAGAAAAAGAAAAAATGCCACTGCGGAGCGGAAAGCTGAGCGTCTGGCCGCCGTCTGTCCTCACACACAGATGTGTCGCTGCGCTTTCACTTCTCACTTCTGCTTGGTTTGTCTACTGTCAGTGTAGCAACCACGCTTCTTCTTCCTCCTCCCAGCCTGCCTTTGTGTTCCTTCTCCCTCCTCCTCTCCTCTCCTCCCTCTTCGTCTTCCTTTTTTTGTTTTTTTTTAAATCCCTACTCTTAAATGAGGGAAAGCCCTCCCTGCCGAGCAGCAGTGCTCAAAGCAAAACAAAGCAGGATGGAGGATCTAAAGACAGCACTAATTCCTCTGTAACTCACACACACGCTTGTCAACATGAGATTAGCAGCTAACCTACTTGTGGCACACAACCTCCCACGCCCCCGCACTGCCTATAAATACCCATCTATCCGTTCTGTGCATTGATCCTATCTGGCGCAGGGCGAGCAGGCGAGTAGCCGGGGACAGCCGCGACGGCGGGACTAATGAGGACGCTAATAGGAAGAAGGTATGTGTGTGTGTGACGTACTGGGCTAGCCTGCACCTGAACACACCGCCGCCTCCACGTCAACACACAGGGAAGACACTGCCAAGTACTCATGCAAGTCATCATTACGTTGAGGATTTTGACTTTGTATTCACTTAATCTGCAGATTAATTTCTGCTCAATTAATGAATCTTTAGTCTAGTCTTGTCTTGTGTTGTTTTGTCTCAAAGACACAAAGACACATGACACAAAGAAATGCAGCAAATCCTCACATATGAGAAGGTAGAACTAGGAAAAATCACTTTTATCAATTATTCGATTGACAGAAAATCCATCACAGCTATTTTGATAATCGATCAACTGCTAATAAACTCATAGTTTCCTCTCTACTATACACAGTGTCCACTTTATTAGGTACACCTGTACAATCTACTTCATCTTAAAATCCAACAACATTGCCAGCAATTAGGGCTGCCCCCTCTTAGTCGACTAATCGGTCCGCTTGATGTCGGTCAACTAAGATTTCATTAGTCCATTAGTCGTTTTTTTATGCTTTCTTCGTGCTGAATGACTTGTTTCCAAGAAACTTATGAGCACATCTCTGGTAAACACAAGATTTAAAGTGGTGCTTTTGTGTGATTCTTTGTGGAGAAACTCGATCAGAAAGTTATTGAAGAAACTAAGATTGTTTTTTGGGTCTACCAACATTTAACAAAAACAACCAGAAGTAGTAAAAGGATGGCAGCTTTGGTACAAACAACCTCCCAGAGTTTTGACGCTGCATGTGTGTGTTTCCTTCAAAGGTTTAGTCTATAAAAGATGAAAAACAGCCGTCAAAATGTCCCTGATTTTGTCTAAGAAACGGGTCAAATTCAAGATAATTAAATCTACAATATCAAACAGTGAAAAAGCTGCAAATCTTCACATTTGAGAAGCTGGAAACATGAACGTTTGTCATTTCTGATCAATAAAATGACAAATGACTGAAAGGAATAGTTCCCGATCAATATCAATCTCATGTGTTATAAATACGGAGCTTGAGTCGGCATGTGGTTAAACTCTCTAGCCACTTTCACACAGCCCGTTCAAGGCAGGAAAGTTGCGCCATTATTCCGCCTCGCTGTTCTGTATGGAAGGTACGGAGGCGGAATGGGGGGGATAGAGTTGTTCCGCCACGGCAAGAGGTGAGAGTGGTTTTGAACTTCTTATCAGACTCTCAGAAAGAAAATCAAATGTTGAACGTGTCCTTTAAGCAATAATCAAAATGACTTTTCTGTTCATATCAGCACTACAGATCAGGATTTTCTTCATCGCTCACTTACTAGACGAGGCTGATGATAGCATACACACACCCACACACACACCCACACAATCAGACACAACACCTGCACACACACCGCTGAGACTCATTGTTCGTCATGCCCTGCACATAGAAAAAATTGAAATCGCGGTTATAAACAATGCCTGGATTTCATTTTAAAAGACACACCTGAACCAGAGACTGAGTCACACATCGACGCCCTGCAGGTTCCCACACACACACATACATACACACACACACACACACTTCTGACTCTCTTTCACATGGCGGCAGCTTCCTTATTTTGTGTTTTAAATGTGTTTGGGAGTCGCCGGCAGCTTTGCTTTGTGCTTTGACTGAAATCATCCAGAATGCGAGGTCTAAAAATACCACCAGAGGATTTTTTAAATCGCTCTTCTTCTCTGTTCGAGGAGGGAAGTCGCAACTCAGAATTCCCCGGAGTCTCTCCCTCCCGTGAGGCATCGGGAGCTCAGAAACCCCCCCTCCCAACATCTCTCCCCATGGCAACAGCGGCTAAAGGAAGAGACTGTGTTATGCAAGAGGATGAAGATTTGCCAGCAGGCAGGCACCCCTTCCTCCTCCTCCTCCTCCACCTCCTCCTCTCTCTTACACATATTTTCACAGCCTCCCTATTAACCCTCTTTACATTTGTCCCCATCGCTCTGTTAACCTGACATCATTCCCGCTCTCTTTCACGCTCCCTTTCACACCCTTAACTCTGGCGCTCTGCCATCCTCCCCTTCCCCATCCTCGACTCTTGCTTTGCCCCCTTTTCATTTTCCCTTTTCGCCCTCTCTTCCAGTCTTCTTCGGAGGCATTTATCTCCGTCCGTGGCTGCAGAAACACCGTGATGCTGCTGCTGCACGACTGAGCGGCTTTCCATTTAAAAAAAACTATTTCTACAGTCAACTGACTCGATCGCTTCTCGGAGGCTCGATGTGACCGCCTGACCCCGCTGAGGGGAGCCGAGCACGAGTTTCCCATCGTAAAGCCTTCGTCACGTAATCAAGGTTTCTGCAGGGTTCACCGAGTTTAAGACTTTTAACATCTTTTTAATACCACGCAGAATGAAATGTAATCACGATTATATTGGCCAAAATATCAAAGTATGATGAATAATATGACCTCGAGTGATATATTATATCATATCACATGTTTTCATACTTTCCAGCAGTAGAGAATATAACATTAAGTCTTAATTATATAATTAAATGAATGCAACCTGGACCCAGATAAGCAGCAGACAATGGATGGATGGCTTAACCAGCTGATTAATTCATAAAAGTTCATCTCAGTTTTTGCTAAAATCGCCACAAGCCAATCAGAGCAGACTGTTTTTTGTCAGGAGGGGGTCTTAAAGAGACGGGTGCTAAAACGGAGGGTGAATACAGCTATATTCAGACAGGTGGCATGCAAATATGTTCTAGTAGAAACACAAAACATAAGTATGAACCTGGAAAGGAGCATGATATGTCTCCTTTAAAAAGGGACTGTATGTAACTTTTTACACGTATAAATGTGTTTTAATCGTGTTTTTTTGCCAACGTGGGATCAGGTTGTAATCTAACCTAAACAATGAGACCTTCCGCAACTTTCTTGGTTTCCTCTATCAGTCTGTAGGCTGCTGTAAATGTGAAGAACTCAGGCCTGTTTTTTACGGGAAAAATCCAACAGATGTGACGTCATGGACATTTGCAAGTGCCAGTCCGCTAACTCCAACAAACGACCAGCCTACACCACAACTCAGACTCATACACAAACTCCACGGAAGCACAAAAAAAAAACAAAGTTATATCTAGTGAAGCCCGTCTGGCAAAACAGGAAAGTGACTGACGTCGGCGAAAACTAGTGTTGTGGGAGTGTGTGTGCGTGTGTGTTCCTGGGAAGTGAGTGGTGAAGCAAGAGAGAGAGAGAGAGAGCGGCGGCGGCGAGTGTGTGAGAAAATGAGCAAGCAGCGGAGCAGTAGAGAGTTAGTTTAACTTTGAGAACATCAAGGGAATGTAAGTTGCAGGTGTGCACAAATGTGACTCGTTTCCCGGCGGCTGAGTGGAGTGACGGGGGTTAACTCCGGAGTGAGTCACGTTATCGACTCCGGCCCAGGAGACCAAAACTACGGTGTCTCTCCTGGGTCTTCTGACCACGGTCGGGAGGCTGAAGCAGGAAAAGTTATGATCAACGTCGGACGGGACTTCAATTCATGGAGGGACCTTCGTTTGGTCAGCTAACATTACTGCAAAGCAGGTGTAATATATAGTGATGTTGTGGTTTTAGCTGGCTAATGTTGCTAACGTTAATTAACTATAGTTGTACATAAATGTAATTTCTAGGAGACATATTTCAGCGTTGCCTGGATGCATCAACCTGTCATGTCCGTCTCCACTCCCGTAATAAGAATGACGGCCGACAACCTCCTGACCTGGCTCTAAATATATACGCCTGTGTGTGTATATATGTCTTTAAAATATTGACCCGACCCCCGCTGACCCCGCTCAACTTTCCCGATGACTCACACTCCATTTGGGGGCTATCAATCTTTCACCATCGACCCGTCGGGGTCCAATGGGGTCCTGGGCAACGAAGGACGAGCCCCCGAACCCCTCCACTCCCCTTCCCCGAACACTGACAGACACTTCAGAACTACTTCAACGCTCACTTCCTCCCACTCCTCCTCCACATCCTCGCTTCGTCAATACCTTTACACACACACAAACCGCACAGATGAAGCAACACGTTTCCTGCTGATGGCGAGCAGCGAGCAAACACAACAAAGAGTTTATGAATGAACTTGATATGAGGCAGGGCCCCTGTGTTTTTAAAGAGGCCCTACAGAGGGAAGTTGTTTGCTGACATGCAAAATGTCCGCTGATTCCTGTTAAACGCCCACAGCCCACAGCCATCATTCAGCATCCTGCTTTCTGCTGACAGACTATGAAGCCTGTGTGTGTCGAGTGAACACTTACATGAATGTATGTAGAAGTCCCTTTCTCTTTGACTAGATAGTTCAAGATTAAATTTAACATTTAGCCAATTTTAGGTTGTATTTTATACGTGTAAGGCAGCATTTTGAAGAACATTTGAGAAATGTTATCTTTTTTGCGTTTTGTTTCCTTTCCTCCGTGTTGCGCAAACTATTAATTGATTAATCAATTAGTCCATTTTGGTAATTGTTGACTGATTAAGTCATTAATCAATGCGAGTTTGAGAGCATTTCTATTGCCTCCACACGGCTCTCAACATGGCAACGGCTGAGAAGGCGGCTCATAGCTAATGCTGCTAACAGTGAAAACAACGGCAACAGTGCTGACAGAGCTAACAGTGTTAACCTGGGGGGGGGGACCGGAGGGTCGGTGCTACGCTTCAACGACAGCGCTGTCGGTCGGGACGGCGTTATCAGCTGTAACCACCGTATGAGAGCAGTGCAGAGCTAGCCAGTGGGGCACGAACATGCACTAAAAAGGCACGCGCAGCCGGCCCGGCTATGTCAACAAAGCACAGAGAAAATCGAATTACAACACACACAGAGGTAGAGACTTCATTCTCTGCTCAGGTAGACATTACTCCTCTATATCTTTACATTGCAAATAGTTGTTTGCCGCTACATTAATGGTTGAGTACAGACCTGGAGTCACAACTTGGTTAGCTTAGCTCAACATAAAGACTGGAAGCAGTGGGAAACAGCCTTGTTCTGTCAAAAGTGATAAAGAACTAGAATTAGCGCCCCTGTCAAGTTGCAGTTTACATCCATATCTGTCCAAAATGTCATCACTTCATTTTTTTTTTTATCCTGTTAGACATTTGTGTGAAATTGTCATAATTAGCATATGAATTCTTGAGTTATGGCCAAAAATGTGTTTTGTGAGGTCACAGTGACCTTTGACCTTGTGAATTTTGAATCCAAGTGGACGTTTTGTGCTAAATTTGAAGAAATCCCCTCAAGGCGTTCCTGAGATATCGCGTTCACACTAATAGAACGGACAGACGGACAACCTGAAAACATAATGCCTCTGGCCACGGCTGTCGCCTGCGTGGAGGCATAAAAACACTTAGCAACATCTCTACAGTCTAACACATATCTTGTTTTTAAGTAAAAGATGACAAGATGTTT
Source organism: Sebastes umbrosus (assembly GCF_015220745.1). Lineage (NCBI taxonomy): Eukaryota > Metazoa > Chordata > Actinopteri > Perciformes > Sebastidae > Sebastes > Sebastes umbrosus. The sequence goes on along the minus strand of NC_051283.1, from coordinate 26,240,309 downwards.
TCGTAGCACCGCCATCAGAAACTATTGTCTCAGCAGTGTTGTGTCAACAAACACAGAACATCCTTCTCTGCGCACCACAAAAGCCTTGCTGCAATTTTCTCTAATCATTTCAAATTGCTTGTTTTGCTGCTAAATGCACAGCACTTCTTCAAGTTTCCCCTCTGCGCTTCTCCACAGATCACAAAGTGTTTAAGGGGGAGGAGGACAACAAAAAAGTCAACGCTTGAAAGAAGCAGTGAGGCGAGGCGACGGGATGATCTCTACTGGAGCAGAGAGGTGCTGCGTGGAGAATTTAAAGAAAGCAAATTGACACGTCTCCTGACAGCGAAGTGTCGTGGAGGAGGGAGGGGGGATCGCTTCAGTTTGTCGCCTGTTAAGCAAAGCAACGGTTTCTGTTCACTCGAGGCCCCCAATGGTTAGTCATCCCCCCACCTCCTGCATGTGACCCCACACAGCTGTGCTCTGATTGGCCGCTGTGCTGCAGTGATGATGGCAGCCGTCCCACGCAGCAGAGAAACAGCAAGTGTCAGTGTTGATAAATACAGCCCACGGCCTGACCTTAAGGAAACCACACAGCTAACCTCTGCCTCCTCACCCATCTGCCCACCTGCCCTCAACATCTGGTGGGCACAGCAGCGTGAGAAGTCTCCTCCTGAAGGTCCCCTGAAGACTGACTAGACCCACAAACTGTAATTTATGATCTTAAATTCAGCATAATGTGTATAATCAGTGAAGAAAATACATCAGGGTTACCGTCCTAGACGCCGTGAGCAGAATTAAGACGCTGACATTGAATTAATTATGAGCTATTATGTCGCTGCAGCAAACTGCTCCCGTCAATGCTAATAGCGGAGCGGCTTCATAAACATGAGGGGGAATCAGAGTCAGCAGCTCTCCCGACGGCCTCCCTTATGAATCGATGCATGATCTGAGAGCAGCCCTGACTGGACGGCGACTGGAGAAAAGATGACGAGCAGAGAGCAGAGAGGGGATTCACAGAGGAGGAGTTTAACCAGCTAGGAATGTCTGACTGTACCGCCGGGTCTGTCACTCAGAGGACAGGAGGGGGGAACACCACATCTGAACTGACATCCACACATTCAGCCATTTTCTCACTCAAACCTCAAACCTCAGCGCCCCGCTCTCTGCCAGGTACTCCACTTCAATTGACAGTATTGTTGCCCTCTCCTCCTTTTAGAGCTCCTTGACTTGCCCCAAACTGCATGTGATTATCATAAAGTAGACATGTCTGTAAAGGGGAGACTCGTGGGTACCCATAGAACCCATTTTCATTCACATATCAGGAGGTCAGAGGTCAAGGGACCCCTTTGACAGTTTTTCCTCGCCAAAATTTAGCACAAGTTTGGAGCGTTATTTAACCTCCTTCACGACAAGCTAGTATGACATGATTGGTACTAATGGATTCCTGAGGTTTTATACTTTCATATGAGGCCAGCGTTATTAGCGCGTTAACTTTGACAACCCTACTATAAATACTTCTGCTATCCTCCTGTGGTAAATAAAAACAAAAACAAAAAACTAATTGAATTGGAAAAATTGTCTCTCCAAGTATATTGAACATTTTTTTTCTCTGTGCGCAAGAGATGATGCTGGGAGAATATACACACTGTGATCTTCTTCTAGTGCATGTTTAACCTTTTTGCATTCAATTCAGACATGTTGAAAGTAAAATGAAAATGTTCCTGGGTCCGGTCCTGTAGGATTTCTATGTAAAAGTGACTCAGATACTTATCAAGATGTGAGACACATGTTCCATCCTCAGATTAACGAGGTGCACGTCTTTCACCGTTCTATTAATCTGTCTCTATCGACCCTACCGTTTTAACAATCCCAACTTTCCCTGCTTCATACTATGTCCTGTGTGTGTGGATCAGCTCTTCTTTTACCGGTCTCACTGAGCTTTTCTCCCACCAGAATGCTTCTCTGCCCTCCTTCGTCTTGTTACCCCTCCCTGCACACTCGTAGGAGGTTCCAGCAGTAGGACACAAGGAACAGCACCTGCAGACCGAGACTCATGCTGCTCTGTTTCCCTGGCAACCCCTACATCGGGCTTTGCGTGTGCAAACCATTAAGCAATGCCAGCTCTGCATACACACACACAGCTGCACACACACACACAGAAAAGCGCCCCCACACAACATCCCTTTTAAGGGTTTCCGGCTTGCAGACGTTTTTTTTTTTAGTTTTTCCAAACCTTTTTTTTTTATTTAATTTTTTTAAACTCCTGCAGCTTAACGGGCGTCACATTTTCCCCACAATCATAAAAACGGACCCCCTGAGTATCAGCAGCCCCTCGCCGAACAGAGGCAGGTTTTGTTGGGGCATTTCTCTGCAGATGACATACATCCTCCTCAGTGCGTATAGGGAGCTCTCCGCCCCCTCTATGTGTCATGAGCACATCTCCAAATAATGTGACGTCCAGGCTCGGCGTCGCTCCTGCGTCGCCACCGCCGGGAGAATTTCTTCCACTATTCTGGGTCTCTGTGCTGACGTGCGCAGAGGCAAATCCTGCCGGCCCCCCCCCAACCTGTTTTTTTTTTCCCCTCCTCGTCATTCCCGCTCAGACGCTCACCTTTCTGAGTTGCCAACATCGATGCTGCTCAACAAAAGTTTCCAGGAAGTGGCTCCGCGGGCCACAAAAGCTCACCTGTGGAGGGGAAAGGTACTAACAAGTCGGAGAAGGTCACCGTTCGTTAGCTCCAATTTGACTCGGCTTGCCTGAGCCCTTCACCGACGCTCCGGTTTGAAAAGTTTAATCCCAATAATTTGATTGATTGGGCAGCAGTCCTTGTTACTGACACATGATGAAGACACACACGAGGCTGTAAACAGTCAGGTCACCTGTCTTCAGGGGGTCGTACGTAAATGGCTCACACACCTGCCTCGGCTGTGGACGTCTGAGCAGCGGCAGGTAAACGGGCTTTGGCAGGCCGTTAATGAATGATGCCTTGAACATTTTTGTCTCACGAGAAAATGCATCTCTGCCTCCACAGAGCGACGCTCGCAGCACAGGGTGGGAAGGCGCAACACTAAACGGATGGAGGAACACGAACACATGCATGCACACAGTTTTAACACACACACACACACACACACACACACACACACACACACACACACACACACACACACACACACACACACACGCAAGACCTTTTCTGCACAAGCAGGCGGGTGGTGTTGGCTGTGGTATTAGTCACCAACGTCTGGTAAACAGGCAGACTTTGACAGACATTCAAACTGAGAGTCTGCACACAGCGAATGGTTTTAGTTGAGGTGGGAGGAAGAAAGTGGGAGAGATGTGAAATCATTTCTTTGTGTGATAGTAAACTGAAGAGCTTTAGTCTATAACATTATTTAAAATGTTGTTTTGTCCAACCAACACCAACAGTCTAAAAAATAAATGATTGATCGAGAAAATAATCGTTGGTTGCAGGTTTGAGCAACATACATTTTAGCAGCTTTGGTTAACTCGAAAGCATCATGTGGTCACTGCAGAGGAGTCGACATGTAATAATTAGGGCTGTCAACCGATTAAAATATTTAATCACGATTAAACGTATGATTGTCCATAGTTAATCTCACATTTTTTATCTGTTCAAAATGTCCCTTAAAGGGAGATTTGGAAGTATTTAATACTCTTGTCAACATGGGAGTGGGCAAATATGCTGCTTTATGCAATATATGTATATATTTATTATTGGAAATCAATTAACAACACAAAACAATGACAGATATTGTCCAGAAACCCTCACAGGTACTGCATTTAGCATACAACAATATGCTCAAATCATAACATGGCAAACTGCATTCCAACAGGCAACAACAGCTGTCAGTGTATCAGTGTGTTGACTTGACTATGACTTGCCCCAAACTGCATGTGATTATCATAAAGTGGGCATGTCTATAAAGGTGAGACTCGAGGGTACCCAGAGAACCCATTTTCATTCACATATCTCGAGGTCAGAGGTCAAGGGACCTCTTTGAAAATGGCCATGCCAGTTTTTCCTTGCCAAAATTTTGCGCAAGTTTGCAGCGTTATTAAGCCTCCTTCGTATGACATGGCTGATACCAATAGATTCCTTAGGTTTTATAATTTAATATGATGCCAGTATCTTCACTTCACTCTGGCTTGAAAACTGCAAAACCTAAAAATTGCAAGTTGCGTTAAAGAAATTAGTGGAGTTAAAATTAATTTGCGATAACTTTGACAGCCCTAGCATATATATTTGATGAAAACTGTTAAAATTGTGATAATTTATTCAGTTACAGTCATACAGGATTAATTGGATGACCTTTGCAGTGCAGCAATTAAAGAGCCCTGTTAGGATTAACAGATTCTTCAGTGTTACTGTACGTCTTTGGTTCAACACTTTAAAGACACACAGAGAAGTTATCATGGGAGACAAATGTCAGCTCACATGGAAAGAGCAAGATGTTATTATTACTCTGAGGATTGAAAAAGAAACGTATCTGTGAGCGCTGAGGTTAACAATGATCAATACGGTGATCAAAACCTCTCTTAAAAAACATACACATTCCTAGCGTGGCTGCAACTAATGATTATTTTCATTACCAATAAATTGATTTATTGTTTTGTCAACAAAACCCAAAGAAAACATCACCAGGAAGAAGTAGAGAAGAGGAAGTTCTCAGATATTTTACTTAAAGGTCCCATATCATGCTCATTTTCAGGTGCATACTTGTATTTTGTGTTTCTACTAGAACATGTTTACATGCTTTAATGTTCAAAAAACACATTATTTTCCTCATACTGTCTGTCTGAATATACCTGTATTCACCCTCTGTCTGAAACGCTCCGTTTTAGCGCAATTCAATGGAATTGCAACGGAATTGTGTTGCTCAGCAACAGCTTGGGTCCATGTATACTTCCTGTCAGCTGACGTTATTCACATACACTGCAACAGGATATAAACTGTGACACATTTGGAATGTTTATTGTTAAAACTGTTAAATTGTATAATTATTGTAGATTTGTGACATTACAAAGTTACAGAAATCCTGACGACTCATTTAAAAGGAACATTGTTTATTTCTCCATGGATTGAGTGTTTTTATATTTTTATTTGGCACTTAAACTTGCTTTATAACATAAAAGCCATGAAAATCTCACTTTTTACAATATGGGACCTTTAAGTAGCAGTAGAAATACTCTGTTTCAAGTAAAAAGTCACACATTTAAAATTTGATTTAAATAAAAGTACACAAGTATTAGCATCAAACTGTGCTTAAAGTACCAAAATGAAAAGTACTCAGCTCATCACATGTTATGGTTTGTCCAACCAAAACTCCAAAACCCCAAAATATTAAATGTATTATAAAGTAAGACTTTACTTTACTTTGTCTAAGATGTTGCTTTAAAATTGACTTAAATAATTTATAAAAAATACTTGATTATTTTTAATTAATTTTCCAACATTCAGATTAATGAATTGACTAATTATTGCAGCACTGATTCTTATAATTCATTAGAAAATAATACAAGGTGTGTTGTCTCTTCAGCACCTAATTAAGTGATCAATAGGCCATTTCCTATTAAATAATTTTTTTTTTTATATTTCTTAATTTATTTCTACTTCATTAATTGTATTTAAAAGGAGCACTGGCAGATACAAACATCAACAAGCTGCCGTCTGAAATCCACACAAATTAGCCAACTCACAAACTGGTTTCCTCTAAACCAGATGTTACCAGGTGTTGGGGAGGTCCCTCTCTTCACCACCGTGGTATACTAGTTACCCTGAGGGCTGACTTGCCACAGAGCGACGGCCCTCCGCTTAGCAAAAGGCCCGAGGGGATGAGAAACACCGCCATTAGTGAGATACACCTCATAATTAAGAGTTCACACAAAATGGAAAAAGGGCACAAGTCTCTGATAATCACATTTTCCATCGTCTAAAATGCATTTTGCAGAAGGTCTGAACCATTAAACTGAAAAAGGATTAAAGCATATGCTTTTATTCCTCCGTTAATAAGAAGGAATAGACATTATCCCACATTTCGGGATGGCAAAGTGAACGTATTCAATTTCATTCACACAAAATATGGCCATAAAAATTCCTCCCCGCCCCGTCCCAGGCTTGCCTCTCTGTCAAAGTGAAAGCTTCTCCGAGGTTACCACTAATTCAAACAGACATCCCTGAACCGGTTTCAGCCCGTCTGTTGTAGTTACTGTTGCTAAAACCCCGGTTTATTCCTGCCTCCGGGAGAGAAGTTCCCTTTGTGTGAATCTCGCTGCGTTCGAACACACTGTAATTTGAAGGGACCATACGGAAACACTGGTTTGGCTGCCTGAGCATGACACAACATGTAAAAATCCATTCGCTCGGGCCAACATGTTAACCCTTTCTCTGCACCTCTGAGGCATTCACTTGTTTTATAATAGTCCTGTGATAGGGTGCCGGGTTCAATGGAAATAAATTGATTCACAATGGCAATTTTTTTTGCACTTTTTTGTAAATAAGGCAACAGAGTGCATAAAAAAAGCATCAAAATAGACTAATAGAGCTTGTTTATGAAAAACATAAGTTCCTGTGGAGGATCCCTGGACCCCCCACAGCGGTCTGGGCTAAGCCATGAAATGATTAACTTGGCCCCTGACCTCCTGTCATTTTGGCCCCCGGGCAAAGCAAGTCTTTTATCCCTGGTCTGCACATCACAACAAAGTCATGCTCATTACCTCACACAGCCTTTTATGTAAGGAAATCTAAACTGTAAGCACTTTTCCATTTTTTTCAAAAGAGGATAAAATAATTTTTGGATATATTTGTATAGAGTCTAAGTTTCATGGCGTTTTCCACGGCAACGGTTGACTGGTATTTGAGGGCCGGTGTTGCTAGGAGATGCGGAAGCTATCAAGCTGGGTTAACTAGCTTATACTCGGAAAGTGGTGGGAGAAGTACTGCTAAGTATTTGACTTTAAATTAGCAATACGACAGTGCAGAACTACTCTGTTCCAAGTAAAAGTCCTGCATTTAAAATGTACCTTAAGTAAAAGTGCAAAAGTATTAGCATCAACAGGTACTCATAATGCAGAATGACCCATTTCAGAATAATATATATTATATTACATATATATATATATATACACATATTTTTTATATTACTTTATATACTGCTGGTGAACTTGTGAATCAATAAAATCTTATTGATAAAATAATATAGTTTATTTATTGATTATATTTTGTATTGTTATCAGAATCTGCAAAATAACTTAATTTATCAAATAAATGTAATGAATTAAAAAAAATACAATATTTCCCTCCAAATTGTAGAGGAGAAGAAGTAAAGTAGCAGAAAATTGAAATACTTAAGTAAAGTACAAGTACCTACAAATTGTCCGTATATTAGCCCAGAATTCAAATCACACGACACAGCGTGACGTGCAAAGTGACGTACAAAGTGATTTACAAAGTGACTTACAAAGTAACATACGTTGTAGCGTACATTGTAGCGTGCATTGTAGTGTACAATGTAGCGTACGATGTGGCATACAATGTAACGTACAAAGTAGCGTACAAAGTAGCGTACAAAGTAGCGTACAAAGTAGCGTACAAAGTAATATTCAAAGTAGCGTACAAAGTAGCGTACAAAGTAGCGTACAAAGTAGCGTACAAAGTAACGTACAAAGTAACGTACAAAGTAACGTACAAAGTAACGTACAAAGTAACGTACAAAGTAACGTACAAAGTAATGTACGGAATCACAAAGTAACGTAGGCAGTGCTGAGGTCACAGTTGGGACAAGCAACAGCTAACAGACCTGTGTGTCCGCTAGAATTAAAATGGCTTTACGAATAACTTTCAGTGGCTGCAGAAACAGATATTACACCAAATCAAAACCAATTTTATAGTCAGAACAGAAAATGTAGGGGACATTGTGTCTGCAGGAAGATAAAGAAAACTTAAATGTCTTTCTTTTTGGTAAAAGCTTTGACCAAATAAAGTAGAGAAGTTATAAACACCATGAATATATACATTAGCAAAAACAAATTTTACATAGGGCTCATGATTTACTGTTTCCTACAAAGCACATGGTTGCAGAAGCAGGTGTGTGGTATGCAGGAGACCCTGACCGTGGGTCTGACAGGGGGGTTAAAAGGGATTGGGAAGGAACTGCAGGTTAAAGAGGGAGCACAAGGCCGGGGCAAAGAGCTGACAGACGAGTCATCACAAACATCTCTGACCTTCATTTTGAGACGCTTCTGAGGGTTAGAATAAATGAGGCTCAAAGCCTGACTCACACTGCAGCTTTAAAAGCAACAAACAAACAAGTCTGTGTCCGTCCGGCGTCAGGCCATCTTTGGGTTATCGTATAACTCTGATTAGCGCAGTTTATTCTGACCCTGGATATTTAACCACAGTCAGCGCTGAGGTCAGAGGCACCATTGATCATTAACAGGAAACTGTTGTCAGTTTGTTGTAAATTACTGAGGCGGTGAAAAACGACATGGAAATCTGAACTGTCTTCATCCTTTCACATTTCGGCTCGTGAAGGCAATTTTGCGCCTGCTTAAAGCCCAATAAATCCGCCAAGCATTAATCAGCCATCACAGTTAATGTAATAAAACACACTAACTTTATTTCTGAGCATAAACATCCTTGTCAGCTCAGTGAAAGATGTCGGAGGGATGAGAAACTCCGTCTCCGTCTCCCTGCATCGGCTTTATAGGGTAAACATTTTCCACCTTGTTAAATGTACCACCTTTCACTGCCGTTGTTCACCATTTATCACGCAGCATGTTCTCCACTAAAGACCTGTTGGGCCCCGGTGCGAGGAGCCTTTTTATAAGACGGAGGAATGCAAGAGTCAGTTCTATAAACACTGGTGTTGCTAACAAGTCTGGGCATTTTCAGGGGCACTTTGAAACCCAAACGCCACACAGACGGATGACAAACAGCACGTACCGTCTGGATGAAGACAGCAGCGGCGGAAGAATTATTCAGATCCTTTACTTAAGGATAAGTACTAATACCACACTGTGAAAATAATCCACTATAAAGTAAAAGTCCTGCATTCAAAACCTTACTAAAGTAAAAGTATTATCAGCTTACTTAAAGTATCAAAAGTAAAAGCATTCATTGTGAAGTAAAATGTTCCTTGTCAGTGTTTCACTTTTATATTTGATGTTTCTGGATTAATATTACTGCTGCATTAATGTGTATGTTGCATTTTACTGCTGTAGAGGTTTAAAGGGGACATATCACACTGATTTCCAGGTTCATAGTTGTATTTTGGGTTTCTACTAGAACATGTTTACATTCTTTAATGTTCAAAAATCACATTATTTTTCTCATCCTGTTTGTCTGAAAATACCTGTATTCACCCTCTGTCTGAAATGCTCCGTTTTAGCACCTGTCTCTTTAAGACCCCCCTCCTGAAAAAGCCCAGTCTGCTCTGATTGGCTCGCGAGAAAAAAATATGTTGCACCTTTGCAAAGTTAGTTGTCAAGCTGTGGGCGGTATATCAAAAAGTATAGAAGCATAGAATTGTTTGTTTTTTTTAACAACAGCCGCTGCCGCTATTTTGGACTGAAAACGCTTATTATATATTATATAGAAATAGCACTTTTTTCGGCGGACGTTTTACTGGCGTCTGGCTGTCGCTTTCAGTCCAAAATGGCGGAAGCGTAGCTCTGCTGCTGGGCGCTGATGTTGCAATGGAACGACCAATTGGTTTTCACTTCTTGGCAATATACTGAACGTTCTTTGGGTATATTCTAATGAGTCTGCATGTGACATAGGAAGGGGAGCCAGATCTGAATGGCTTGTTGAATCCCATGTTTTCTGCTCCAGGCAGCCAGAGGAGGAATTTCCCCAGCGGCCACGGCGGCCCTGGCCGTCGAGGCCCTCTACTGTCTGGCCTTGATGCCCTTCTGAAAATCGTATGCCTTGCGGTCACGGTGGCCTTGACGCACCGCCCACACTGCCCCAGCTGATTTCGCTGTTTTCTCCTCTGCGTCTTTCCTGTCATGGTTTTTAGACACCAGTGTCTTTTGTTGAGAATCCTTACTGGGCAACATCAAGTGAAACAGCGCATATAATCAGTGGTGGATTTGATTTCGAGGCCTGGTATGAACCGCTGGAATACTGGGCTATTTACGTATGATCATAGTTTGACACCTAAACACAGCCTTTCATAACTGGACTTTTAATGGTCTGTATGTTACAGTACAACAAAGTAGGACATAACAATATTACATTATTTATTATTATTTTGTGAAATAATATATAATATAATGATAATATGTATTTATTTCACTGAGAGTTATATTATGTATTAAAAATAAAATCATCCTTAGCCCTTAAGTTAAATTCATTATTTCAGTGGACTTCATAGTTTTAGTTGATGGCTTTGCTTCGGCCTAAAAAGTCAGAAAAAACGCCTTTTTTGCAGCTTTGTGACGATGCATTTTCAGCTGATCCAAGAAGCTTTTTAAATAGCTTATTAAGCTGAAGAAGTAGGAGAATTTTCTCAACCCATACAGAAGGCTTCATCCTTTGATTTATCACAAACATGCAAAATCAACACATCTGGAGATACATGGGTTTCACTGGACAGGAAGGGGATGAAAAACTGTAATCTGGAAAGTAACTAAAGCTGTTAAATAAGTGTAGTGGAGTAAAAAGTACAGTATTTGTTTCTGAGATGTAGTGGAGTAAAAGGATAAAATGGAAAGTAAAGTATCAAAGTATCTCAAATTTGTACTTAATTACATTTCACCACTTGAAGACACAAACAGCAGAAGAAGAAAGAAAAACCGACCACAGACACTAACTGTATAAAGAGAGAGAGAGAGAGAGAGAGAGAGAGAGAGAGAGAGAGAGAGAGAGAGAGAGAGAGAGAGAGAGAGCAGCAGAAAGGTTAATGAACTGCACTCATTTCCAAAGCGGTGGGTTTTAACTTCGGGTCACATTTTTCCGTTGCGACTAACCAACTAGGCCACACATCCTCCAGCACGCTGCACAGCACAGACTGCATTTGAATTTAAAGCAACTCATGGGAATTTGTCAACATAGTTCCAGGTGCGCACCACAACACGTAACAATTATTTGATGCATTTAAAGCTGGAGTTGGTATGTTGGAACAAATATGATTTAAAAAAGTTATTTATATAAAACGGTCACTATATCCTGACAGTAGTGCATCAAACAGGTAATCTAAAAAACATCCTCTGTGTCCTCCGGTGCTCCTAACGGCACCTGCAAGATTTCACAGACCGGAGGAAAACAACCAATCAGAGCCGAGCTGGAGCCTTGCCGTCTCTGAGCAGCTTTCCACCGTTCGCAAACTCCGATCAAACGGTCAAACTAGACAGCACTGATCAAATATGAATCAATATTCTGTTACTGTAATGCCTATTTCTCTCCTCAAATGTTTCCAGAATCATCTTGTAGTATACTGTTTAGCTGTAAAATGAGAACGCTTGTGACCCTGCAGCCATGTTGAGATCAGTTGAGGAAATACCAAGCACCACCCACCAGCCGGAGCACACTCTCTTACTTCTAATAAATAGGGCTGTCAATCGATTATAATATTTAATCGCGATCGGCAACAACAGCTGTCAGTGTGTCAGTGTGCTGACTTGACTATGACTTGCCCCAAACTGCATGTGATTATCATAAAGTGGGCATGTCTGTAGAGGGGAGACTCGTGGGTACCCATAGAACCCATTTTCATTCAAGGGAGTCCTTTGAAAATGGCCATGCCAGTTTTTCCTCGCCAAAATATAGCGCAAGTTTAGAGCGTTATCTAGCCTCCTTTGCAACAAGCTAGTATGACGTGGTTGGTATCAATGGATTCCTTAGGTTTTCTAGTTTCATATGATGCCAGTATCTTCACTCTAGCTTTAAAAATTAACAACCTCCGATCGATTGCAATAATGTATTACTCTATGTTAATCTATTAATCTAGCTTTAAAACTGAGCCCGCTACAACCTAAAAATTGCAAGTTGCTGTTAATGCGTTAAAGAAATTAGTGGCGTTAAAACAAATGCGTTAACACGTTATTATTGCGTTAACTTTGACAGCCCTGTTTATACTAAACGTCACATTTTATAAACTCTTTGCATGTTTTGTTTGTAAAAATCTTAATTTGTAAAGTAGTCAAAGCTGTCGGATAAAAGTAGTGAAGTAAAAAGTATAATATTTCCCTTTGAGTAAAAGTAAAAAGCGGAATGAGAAATAAATACTCAAGTACAAGTACAAAGAACTTGCACTACAGATAGTACAGTACAGATTCACTCACTGAGAAACACTGATACAGAAAATCTAGTAGTCGGAGGAACTACACTGTTCAGTCTGAATAAACTAACTACTTGGTTTCTACTGTACACATTTAGAAACCCTAATATTTCATTACTTCACAGTTTGCCTGGCAGCAGCGAGTATTATGTGTACTTCTGCTGCCGTCCACAGAGAGAGTCTGTCTGAAGGGGAAACCACTGTGTATCCCTGCTTAGAGACCAGCTGTTTGAGCAAAGTAAACAAAGACTGTGAGGAGGGGGACAGGAGTTCCTAACTTCCTGCATTGTTGCCCACAAACTGCGTCATAGGACACACAAACACAGGAGCAGCATGAACTATATACTGACGAGCCTGAGGCAGGTTGGAAGTCAGAGCGTTAAATGTTTATAAAAGATTCAGGTTTGAGTGAGTGAAACTTTCATTCATGCATTTTCACCTTTATTTTGTTAAGCTGTCAAGCTTTGTGAATGAATCTCGCAAATGTCCCTGGAGAGTAAATGAGTCATTGAGCGGCTTGTGAGTGGGTTTTTCTTTTCTTTACATCTCAGAGAAGGAAAAAAAAAGGGATCAGAAAATAAAGGACGGTTCCTTTTGTTTCTCGGTTTACAGTGTGCGGTGGTTTATCATGATTCAGATAGAAATACAGCCAGGAACGCTCACCCAAAGTAGCCCAAAGATTCATCAAAACAGACTCAATGTTCCTTTGTCTCTGTCGTTTATATTCAGCTGTTCATTTCTGCATTTAAACACAAAGTCACCAGTTTAGGTACACAGGAGGTATTTTTATAGGGCAGGTGAAAATAGGGCTGTGTATTGGCAAGATGATACGTATCACGATACAGGGGTAACACTTTAATATATTGTGATTGTGTGTTGTACCAATGGATTCCCTAGGTTTTCTAGTTTCATATGATGCTTTAATATAGCTTTAAAACTGAGCCCGCTACAACTTACGAAAAACAGAATAGCGGCCGGGTCCGCCGACGGACCGTCTGATTTGGAGAATCGATACAGTATCGCAAAACACAATATCTTGATACTCATGTGTATGTTTCCCCTTTCCTCTTCCTCTTATGCATCGACTGGATCAAGAAACAAACAACCAACAATACAAAGACTGGCATCCAGTGGAGTCTGACAGAATATCTAGAGGACCTTGACTTTGCTGATGACATCGCTCTGCTCTCACATACCCACCAACAAATGCAAAACAAGTCCCAGCTGCTAGAAGCAACTGAGCTAAGCTTGGACTCAAAATAAATGGACCAAAAACAAAAATCAAGCGGATCAACAAACAAAAGCATGAATCCTATAACCGTCGGGGACCAGCCACTGGAAGAGGTCGACAAATTCACATATGTATGAAGTGTTATAGCTGTGGATGGTGGAATAGAGGAGGACATAAAAGCAAGAATCGGAAAAGCAAGAACTCAGCATTCAACATACTGAACAAAATCTGGAAATCCAAAAACATTTCACTGAAGACCAAGCTCAAAATCTTCAACTCCAACGTTAAAACAGTACTGCTGAATGGATCAGAAACCTGGAAGACCACCACTAACATCATCAACAAGCTGCAGACATTCACTGATCACTGTCTGAGATGCATCCCCGGGATCTACTGGCCAAACAACAATCAGCAACATCAACCTGTTGGAACGCACCAAACAAGAGACAGTAGAAGTACAGCTGAAAAGGAGAGAGTGGAGCTGGATTGGACACACTCTAAGAGGCAAAACGGCAATAACCAAGCAGGCACTGACGTGGAACCCACAAAGCAAACGGGGGAAGACCCAGAAACACCTGGAGAAGGAGCACGGAACAAGAGTTCAAAAAGAAGGGACTGACGTGGAAACAGCTGGAGAAGATGGCCCAAGTCAAACAAGGGTGGAAACTATTCATCAATGGAATACAAAGGTTAAAAATAAATGAATGACTCATGTGTATCAATATTTTCTTAAACCAACCCGATCACACAGGAAGGTGTATAAATGACACGATGATAAAAGGACATTCCACGTGTCATGAGGACGCATTTTAGGCTTTTGGCATGTCATTTGTACGCCACTTTTCGCCGGTAATTTGTACGCCACGCAACAAAACTACGGTAACGTCCGCAGTTAGGTGTAGGCAACAAAATCACTTAGTTAGGTTTAGGAAAAATGTCATTGTTGGGCTTAAAATAACTACGTAAACTATGTAAAATACATACAGAAACAATGTAACACGTCACAAACGTTACTAACATTACTTACAGAAGAAAACATCTGTCTCCTGGTTGAAAGTCCTGTGTTTGTTGGACTCATCCACCTCCCCTCCCACCCTCACATGCATTTACATTGCAATCAGCAGAGTCATACTGTGATGACAGCATCGAATCATTTTAGCTTTCTACAAATTTCTGTTATCAAAATGAATAATTCCAGGCACGTTATATAAACAACATAAAAACGATTAGTTCCTAAAATATGATTTAACTCACTATGAAACTGCTGTAGAGGTGTTTTAAATATCCGTTCCCTTTATATAATATATAACCTGGCCTGAAAGTTAAAAAGTAATACAAGTTTTATTACTTATTGATTAACAGCACTCTCCCACAATGCCAACAGAAACCCATCATTATAAGCTTCTTACAGTAAAGGTGTATAGCAGGGCTGGATAGTATTAGATTAGAAATACTGATAAGAGTATTTACGTTTTGAATTCAATAAAGTTCACACTGGGTTTTTTTTAAATTATGGTTTAAAATATTATAAAATATTATATAATATAAAATTGCATTCAAGAAGTCATATCACTCTAAACTGAAGTGAAGATAATATCTTATCTCATGAAGTTGAGTCTAGAGCTCAGACTGCAGCGTCACCGACTGCATGCTTGTACTCGTACAACCAGCAAGAACGCCGCGCCGCCTTAAATTCACCTGATAG
Source organism: Sebastes umbrosus (assembly GCF_015220745.1). Taxonomy (NCBI): domain Eukaryota; kingdom Metazoa; phylum Chordata; class Actinopteri; order Perciformes; family Sebastidae; genus Sebastes; species Sebastes umbrosus. The sequence goes on along the minus strand of NC_051283.1, from coordinate 26,225,088 downwards.
ATGTCAGCGAGTGCAGCCGTGTCGGGACGGTGTCAATAAAACAATTCATTCTTTGTGTCCCCCTCCAGACAGGACAACGTGTGTCAAGTCCGATTCCAGATGACTGAGAGGAAAAATGTTAATGTGGTTTCTTTTATACCAGAGTCAGACTGCTGCCAAGCCTCCGAGGCAGGAATGACCCGAGAAGAGCCGAGGCTTCCCGTCATCCAGCCAAAACTCTGAATACTGAAGTAAATACCACATTTAGCTGCGTCACTGCTGAGATTAATTACTGCTTTGTTATGAAGCAAAGAAAATACTGTGTTAAAGGCTCATTTGGCGAAAAGCGCAGAGTGTTTTAAAGCTAGCCTGAAGCATTAAACGTCATTAGCCTATGTGATGGCTTTAGGGCAGCGTGAGGAGAGTTCCCAGGGAACAACATTCTCCGCAGCAGAGGTTAAGCATGTGATAGCATGCCATGCAATTATCGTTTCCTGTCTGATGAAGGAAAAGCCTTGAGTGCATGCCCGGGAGGAGAGGTGATCAACTGGGTCAGAAGGCAAAACAAAAAGCCAAGCTAATGTCTCAACAAGTTATCAGATGATCAGGAAGTGAGCTGGGTACTCCCCACAACACGTCGAGTGATTTCACTAGAACTGGAGACGGCAGGTTACATCAAGTTCAAGTTAACACCTCTAAGACGCTGTGCAGGATGTAGATGAGAGACTGTTGCTGCTCATACGGCCTTTAAATTTAGTTCTTCACCCGATTTAAAATACTGTACGGTCTTAAATTATAGAGATAAAATCCTAATAAGACAAAAGGGAGAGATACACCAGCATTTTTTAATTACAATTACGGCAGAGGGGTGGCCACAAAGGGACACAAAATGATCACAAAGAGACGCAAAACAACCACAAAGAGACCCAAAACGAGCACAACAAGATGAAAAACTGCCAAAAAACACCCAAAATGACTACAAAGAGACACAACAAGATGCAAAACGACCACAAAGAGACACAACGCTAGGGGTGTATGAAAATATCAATAAACGTGAGAATTGCAATGTTATGTTTTGTAATACTATACTGATTCTCAAAAACACTGCATCTATTTCTAATTAATAGTTTACATGCAGAGATTCGTAGCAAACAGTGGCTCAGATTGCACAAAAAGTATTACTATGATGTTGGATGTTACAGGGACTGTGATACATGCAAATGCAAATCCAACTGTTCTGATTGCTTTTTTTACACTCAGATTTTACGTACAGTATATGGTGGTGTGTTCTTTATACAATGACAGTTTTCCTAAAATTGGATTTACATTTTTTTTTAAAATCAAAATGTATTGAAAATATATTGAATCGTAACCCCGGCATCATGATACATATTATATCACCAGATTCTTGCTAATAAACAGCCCCAGAACACAACCACAGAGAGACAGAAAACAACCACAAAGGAACACAAAACAAGCACGAGATATAAAACGAAAAGAAAAGAAAAGAAAGAAAAGAAAAAAAAAGAAAAAAAACGAAACGAAAAAAAATACTACAAAATGATGCAAAACAACTACAAAGAGACACAAAACAACCACAAAGAGACACAAAACAACCACAAAGAGATGCTAAACGACTACAAAGAGACACAAAACAACCACAAAGAGATGCTAAACGACCACAAAGAGACACAAAACAACCACAAAGAGATGCTAAACGACTACAAAGAGACACAAAACAACCACAAAGAGACACAAAACAACCACAAAGAGATGCTAAACGACCACAAAGAGACACAAAACAACCACAGAGAAACAAAACAATTACAAAATTATGCAAAAAAAATCACAAAGAGACACAAAACAACCATAAAGAGATGCTAAACGACTACAAAGAGACACATGATATAAAACAACCACAGAGACACAAAACAACTACAAAATGATGCAAACAACAACAAATAGACACAAAACAACAACAAAGCGAAGCCAAACGACTACATAGAGACACTGAAAACAACCACAAAGAGACGCAGTTGATTTGTGTCTCTCTGTATCTGTTGTCTTCCTCTTCTGTAGGAGGCGTGGGGGGCCTTCTACACGTCTCTGCCCAGGGGCCTGTTATCTCATAATCTGTCCACGGCAGTAGACTACTTGGATTTACAAATTGCAGCTAATATTTATTTTATTTCATATTAGAATAATAGAAGTTATTTATTTGGCATTCATTTATTACACTGAATAACTCTTAATGTACAGTTTATTATTGCTGAACATTTAAAATTCAAGCCTCAACACACTTTAAACTCATTTTACAAATGTGTCCCCCTTCTTTAAAAGTCTCTAAACCCGCCCCTGAATTAAAGATCTTCAATCCCAACCGAATTACTGTCAATTACAGTCTTTTCACGTCCAGATCTTTTACCCTCAAGTACAGAAATCCCACAACACTGCAGCAGCTGCAGCTCTATTGTCTGCACCGCGAGAAACGAGGGAACAGTCACCATTAAAAATAGAATCAAGTATCATTTGGCCGCCCGTTTCCATCGTCCTCTGTCGGGCGATGTGAATGTACCATTCTGAAACTTAATTATTTATGTTGTTTGGCCAATGAAAAGAAAAGCACAGGAAGTGTTTATATGATAAATAAACAGAGGGACTCGCTGGCTGCTCACAGACATGAGGAAATCTGTCGTGTGGATCTGCTGCTGGGGAATGGCAGTGATGCACATTTTCACACCCAGCATGTAACGCTGCAAATTCCTAGATCTGTGAACTGCAAACGTCTGTTGACACGGAAATCTGTCAATTCACAACATAACACGAAATCCTTCAAGCCAATTGGTGCTCTGTGTTAGCATGGGAAGATGCTGTAGCTTCACTATGTCAGCCCTGTTATCTGCAATATGGACTTCTATTGCATTTTGTTTTTGTGTTTCTGTTAAGTTGTTTTCTGCTGCACAGGGATCCGTCTTATCTCAAAAACTGTCCCATTTTCTCACTCGTGTTGACACATTCATTCACACCAAATACTGCTTGAATAAATACGTCTTCATTTAACACGTTGGTCACATCAGATACGAGACAATCTGATCGCCACTGAGGGAGATCAAAAGCAAACGATGCGGTAACAGACTCTGCTGCTTGTCAATACGCATGTTTACAAAGACAAATAAAGCCAGAATGGTTCGTTTACATCAAACGCCTCGAGAGAGGAAAGCAGAGACGATGGAGTAGACGTGTCATATTGTTCATTTCTTATAACAACACGTAAGGTGAAGATTAAAATTTGTCATATTATGATTTGTTGTGATGTGCTGATTTATTTATTTTCGTCATACCTGGATTAGAGACACCCAACAAAATGAGCTAACCAAATTCCTTTTGTTTGTGCAACATATGCATGTATGAAATTATAATATTGAACCAGGATTGGCTTCCAAACTAGTTGTGATTTCACAAAAATCCTCTCATACACACACACTCAGATTTAAGTTAAAGAAACTTCCTCCCTTCAGCAGATGAGAGTGAAAACAGCCTTCTAGTGTCAACCCATCATTCTGCACAGTGAAGGTCAAACATCAAAGTGAAGTAACAACGAGAAAAGCACGTTTTCAAGTGGAGAAAAAGTAGCTCCCCAAAGTCTCTGCTGGATGATGTCGTCATTTAATGATCCTCTTCTTCTTTAACTATTAATCAGGGAAACAATTCAGACCGAACCGCTTTTACACACTTAATCAAAACGAAAAGAATTGGGAGGAAATGGTGCAATCAGGCGACGCTGGTAGACTCCAACAAAGGGAGCAACTTCAGTGGTGTAAAACACTGTCAAAGGTCAGATCTACACGAGGCATAGTGACATGTAGACAGAACTCTGATCCCAAGCACAAGCAACTGGTTGAGCACAAGAAAGCCAAAGATCACATGATCATTGCTGTCCTGCAGAAAACCATGCATCTCCAAAAGAAGAACAGCACTGTTGTCAGCTTAGTGACAAAGCATTCTTTTAGATAATCTATTGGATTGTTCATTTGTTTTGTTGAAGGGGAGGTTAAGAATGAGGACTTTTCTATTAATCCATAAAAAGACAGTTCATGTGAAAAGTTAAAAAACGAATTTGGAGATGCATCACTGGACAGCATGATATGCATGCTTGCCAACACTCCTGATTATCCCGGGAGACTCCCGTTTTTCATCGCCCTCTCTCGGTTTCCTCCCGGGGTCACAATCCTCCCGTATTTCTCCTAATTTATGACAAATGTTCACACCTCTTTTTCCGTGTCTGGCACTGTACGGCGTGTATAAGTCCTACTTTTTCCTCCCGTAACGGCAATAGAGCTACAACAACTGTTGTTTCCCAGTGGAAGAGATGCTCGCAACACAGCGCGGTTTGAGATGCGGTCGCCGCACATCAGAGCGTGCAAGCGCCTGAAGTTGGGCTTTGCTCGATGCAGCAAAAAGCCCTCGTGGTGCGGCGCTTGCCATTAGAAATAACGGGATTCAGACGGCAGTGGTGCCGTTGTTGCATTGTGTCTGAAAGTGAGTGAGAGACGGAGAGAGAAATGGAGAGTGCTAAGAGAAAGACATCCTCAAACAGGGACAAAAAAAATAAATGAATGAATAAAAACTGATGAATATTAGCCAGTTAATGCCAGAGATTCACACAAATTCACCCCGAAGGGGAAAATTATTCAGTTTTCTTTCCTGAGAATTAAAAGTAAACATAAAAGTAGGCCTATTCAACAAAAAAAACACTGTTGCAGTGTCCTTAATCTTTTGCTATTTTCATTCTTTAAAAGTCACCAGAATGCAGGAAACAAAGTCTGTGAAACTCAAACCCCCCGCTGGTTTGGAAATCCTCCCTATTTCTGACGTCTCATGGTTGGCAAGTACGATGATGTGAGATCTAAAAACAGACAAACTACACTGGCAGGGCCAAACAACGCCATACCAATGTTGGCCAAAAGTCAATGAAGTATTTCTCAGTATTTTATCACATTTGCCACGAATAGATCCGGCAATAGCATGGCGTCATTTGAAGGCAACGTCGCCCACCACTATGACAGAGACAGGAGGCCGCCTGCTCTTACCAAAGCTCTACCGACTGTAGTCCCTTCGTCAAGTCTTTCTGTAGTCGTATTTCAGGACACGTAGGAAGGATATAATCACACTATTTCCAGCCAAACATCTCAGACCAACAATAAGAAGCGATCCAACTACTTTGTGGTGAGAAGAGACAACTGTAGCAGCTCCTCTTTAGGCCTTTAAATATGCAAATCAACAAATCCACCAGCTGACAGGAAACGCAAAACCGCAGCAGCGTGAACTCACCTTTTAAGTTTTTCGGGTGGTTCTGTTTGGTGCGCGGCATCTTTTCCGCCCTCTCAGTTCACAGGTGCATCTTGGGGAAACTCTGACGTTGGGCCTTGAGAAGAGCTGACTCCTGAGCCGCAGTCTGGGTACATCTACAGAAAACACACACATAACAGTATATAGAGTGTCAGAATCAGCTAAACATGAACTCCCACAGATCAATAAAGGCACTTTGCTGGTCCTGCAGTGTGTAGACTAGAGTCCTCTGCTCTCACTCGCCAGCTGTCTGGGAGTCCAGGACAGTCGCCGCTGATTGAGTTTATTCCTCAAACAGGTGCCCCAAACAAGGCTGGACTTTTCATTTGGGGCCTCTCCTCTCCGAGCTGCTGCTGTGTAATAATGTGCAGTGCGGCTCAGGCTACTGTCAGTGGGAGGAGGAGGTGTGAATATGTCCCCCCCCACCTCCCCGTATCAATATAACCTCTGCAGCAGCAGCTGCTATCTGTCGCTCTGATCTCAAACAAAAAGACAGAGAGGTGGAGGATCGGCTGTTGTTTATGGGGAAATGTCTGATTGACGTGTCAGCGGCTGATCTTCGCTTTGACGAATGTCAGCGAGGATGACGAATGATGCAAACAATAAGGTCCTGTGTGCGCCGGTGATGAACGCTCCGGGGCAGCTGGGCGGCCACACAGAGGTTACTATCTGAGAGATCTCCCCCACGTTAGAGTTAGATCACTGCAGAGAGTCAGATCATCACAGGGGAATTGTTTCCACTCTGATGCCCTTGTTACAAAACGAAAGATCAGACGCTTAATATAGGTTTCATGCAAATTGTGGAGTTAAAGCGGCAGTAGGCTGAATGTTTCTGGCATCATTGGGCAGAAACTCCATAACAACCTTTCAGCATATTGCAATTCAAGACTTCTGCATCTCCTCATGGCTCTGTTTTCAGGCTTTACAAATTCTAGCCAGCCACGGGAGACTCTGACCAATCACAGGTAATTTCAGAGAGAGAGCGTTCCTATTGGCTGTCCATTCAACGGAGGCAGCTGTCAATCACTCACAAACTCAGATCAAGCCGTCAAACTAGGCAGCGCTGATCAAATATGGATCAATATTCTGTTACTGTAATGCCTATTTATCTCCTCAAATGTTTTCAGAAACATCTTGTAGTGTACTGTTCAGCTGTAAAATGAGAACGTTTGCTCCGGCTGGTGGGCGGTGCTTGGTATTTCCTCAACTGATCTCAACATGGCTGCCAGGTCACAAACCTTTTCATTTTACAGCTCAACAGTACACTACAAGATGTTTCTGAAAACATTTGAGGCGAGAAATAGGCATTACAGTAACAGAATATTGATTCATATTTGATCAGCGCTGCCTAGTTTGACCGTTTGATCGGAGTTCGCGAGTGATTGACAGCTGCTCAGAGACGGCAAGGCTCTGATTGGTTGTTTTCAACACACGTTTTTGACACAGAAGATTTTTTTTTTTCAGATTACCTGTCTAATGCACTACTGTCAGGATATAGTGACTGTTTTATAAAAATAGTTTTGTTTTTTTTAAATCAGATTTGCTACCCACTGCTGCTTTATATTATATTATATTATAGGTTTCATGCAAATTCTGTGAGGCAAAAAAGGAGGGTGTTGGGAGTTAAATGCTTTTCAAAACCAACTTAAAACGTCTCCTGAAAGCTGCCCAGCTCTGTACTCACTGATCTTAATTCCAATGGTCTTCATGACTTGCTTTTACTTGACAAGCATACTTTGTGATGTGCTATTGTGTGTAGCTGTGTATTGTATGTTCTTTCTTGTATATGACTGTAGTATGTTTCTTTGTTTTGACCTGCACAAGGGACTACAGATGTGAATCTACTTAAAGCTATAATCTGGTACGGTGCATCAAATGGTGATATTTATGTTTTAAAGGGACTGTTTGTAACTTTTTAAGCGTATAAATGTACCGGGTCGGGACACATGCGCGCTCGCATATGCGCGCTCGCGTGTGGTTGAAGTCTCTGCTCCTATGCCTGCTTGCCTTCACTCAGACAGCGCGTGCGTTCTCGCGTACTCGCTCCACCTCTAGACGTGAACGGGCGCTCACTCCACACTGCAGAAGAGTTAGTTTAGCTCTGAGAATATCTAGTGAATGCACAGTGGACGTTTGTGCAGAAATAAATGCAGCAGCTCCTCCAGACCAACAGAGATTTTCCGTGTCTTGTGAAGTGACGGGGCTCCGCAGCCAGAAACGTTATCGTGTCTGACCGGGTGCCGGTGTCTTCCTGCTCACTCCGGCCACGGTCGGACACGATAACGCTACTCGCTGCGCAGCCCCGCTGCTTCAGAGCCCCGGCACCGACACTAGAATCAGCATTGATTCATGGAGAGACCTTCGTCTGGTCAGCTAACATTACTGCCAAGCAGCTGAAATATAGAGTGATATTGTGGTTTTAGCTGACGTGTGTCGCCTCACTGTTTTGATCGATGCTCGTTCATGTCTATTTAGCGCGAACCCGACGCTGACTTTCCACAGGTGTAGCTGTTAACAAGCATTTCTGAAAGTGACAAATAGTCCCTTTAAACTGTACATAGTCCCTTTTAAATAAAATTATAAAATAAATAAATAACCAAGATGAGAGCTATAAAAGCTTTTGTGATGTGCATAAACAACCGCAGGAGAAAAAGCTCACCTCTGCAGAGATAGACAAAAAAAACATGAATAAATATTAAAATTAAGACATATTATTTTTTTAAAAGCTTTCTTTCCCTTGCATCACCTCCAACATCACCATCACCATCACCCCAAAACACCTCTATACCTCCATGCATGTTGCAGAGAGCAGCAGGAATCAGCCTTTTGTTTCCATCCCCATCTCCACCAATGTTACATAACACTTACTACAACTGGATGATGATTTTGCTCCATACAGTCAGTCAGTACATGTGGCGCTAGAGCAATGACGTCATCTCACGGTGGATTTCGGGTATAGAGAGAGAGAGTCGTGCACGCGTCTGTGTGTGTGTGTGTGTGTGTGTGTGTGCGTGCTGCAGCAGGTCGCATAAAAGCATCCGATAGGAACACGATGAAGAGCGTCTCACCTGTGATGCACAATGTTGCTTCAGCTCAGGATCGACGGCGCGGTGATGATGGTGATGAGGAGGAGGAGGAGGAGGAGAGAGACGCGCACATTTCTCCTCTGGCGCGTCTGTCTGTCAGTCCGTCTGCCAGCCTGTCTGTGTGCATGTGCGTGCATGCATGTGCGCGTGCCCGTGTGTGTGTGTGTGCAGCAGATATTTGAGGAAACACCCTGATACTGACACGAGGAGAGAGAGAGAGAGAGAGAGAGAGAGAGAGAGAGAGAGAGAGAACAAAACAGAAGCGGTGATTCAGCCGCTGTAACGCGATGTTCCTATGACAGAGAGAGAGAGAGGCGGGCTGGAATGCAGCAGCAGGTGACTAATGATGAATCCTGCTCACACCTGAGGAGGAGCTGGCATTATGTAAAAAAATAAAAAATATGCACTCATGTAGTCACGAATTGACGATGTTTGAGTGTGTGTGATATTAAAATATGAGAAAATAGAAATAGAGTGATGCAGCACTGTTTTGTTTTTTTTGTGCAAGGAAAGAGTACCTGGTTTTATTTGGTGCAATCATGACAGAAATATTTGAGGATTTAACTGCATGCAATGAAATCAGCAAAAACAAATGCAATGTAATATTTTGGGTATATTTTGTTGCCTGTGATATAATTAAAATATGAGAGAATATAAATAAAGTGATGCTGCACTGATTTTTTTGTTTTGCAAGGAGAGCTTCTGGTTTTATTTGGTGCAATCATGACAAAATACAGAAATATTTTGGGATTTAACTGCAAATATGAGATAATATAAATAGAGTGATGCTGCATGGATTTTTTTTTTTGTTTTTTTGTTTTGCAAGGAATAGAGCTCCTGGTATATTTGGTGCAATCATGACAGAAATATTTGGGGTTTAACTGCATGCAACGAAGTCAGCAAAAACAAATGCAATGTGGGAAATAGCGTATATTTTGGTGCCTGTGATATAATTAAAATATGAGAGAATATAAATATAGTGATGCACTGATTTTTTATTTTTTTCTGCAATCATGACAAAATACAGAAATATTTGGGGATTTAACTGCAAATATGAGATAATATAAATAGAGTGATGCTGCATGGATTTTTTTGTGTTTGTTGTTTTGCAAGGAGAGAGAGCTCCTGGCTTATTTGGTGCAATCATGACAAAATACAGGAATATTTGGGGATTTAACTGCATGCAATGAGGTCAGCAAAAACAATGCAATGTGGGAAATAGCGTATATTTTGTTGCCTTTGATATAATTAAAATATAAATATAGTGATGCACTGATTATTATTTTTTTTCTGCAAGGAGAGAGCTTCTGGTTTATTTGGTGCAATCATGACAGAAATATTTGGGGATTTAACTGCATGCAATGAAATCAGCAAAAACAAATGCAATGTAATATTTTGGGTATATTTTGTTGCCTGTGATATAATTAAAATATGAGAGAATATAAATAAAGTGATGCTGCACTGATTTTTTTTGTTTTGCAAGGAGAGAGAGCTTCTGGTTTATTTGGTGCAATCATGACAAAATACAGAAATATTTTAGGATTTAACTGCATGCAATGAAGTCAGCAATGCAATGTGTGGGAAATAGCGTATATTGTGTTGCCTGTTGCAACACGTGAACGCCCTGTAAAGAGAGGGAGGAGCCAGGGAAAACCCCTCACTGGCTCTCTCTGCTCTCTGCAACAGCCAGCAGCAGCAGCTCGAATGGGACATTTCCTCCTCCTCCTCTCCTCCTTCTTATCCAACACACAAAATAAAAACCTTTCGCGTCCACACATGCACATTTATCACAACATTATCAATGACAGAAATAAGCTTACCTATGGTGCAAAAATAATATATATAGCAACAAAGAGAAGAAGAGTGCTGCGTAGAGCTGGAGTTGTCTCCTCAGAGCTGCACGGTTTGCTGCAGAAGTCTCACAACAACACTGCGCCAAACACACCTGCTCCTCCACCTGAACAAACTAGACCTAACAGAGCGTTTAAAGTTCACAGCAGGCTCAAACCGGACGAGACACGATAAAAGCATGTCCGACTCTCTCTCTCTGTCTCTCTCTCTCTCTGCAGCCACCGACAGCACCGACCTATATATCACACTGACACACAGATAGAGCTCCAAAACACACAGATAAATAGCATATTAGTACTCACAGGTGCAGGGCTGTAACACACCTTTCAGTGTGAGGAGGTGGAGGAGGAGGAGGGGGGTGTATAGCTCTGTGTTTTCTCCCTTCACCTTCTCTCTCACTTTCTATTGCAGGAAACAGACAGGCCCTCTGACGTCACCGGGGGTCCCGTCTCCGCCTCCCAGCCACGGGGAGGGGGTCCTCTCCAGGCAGCAGGGGGCTCCCGACGGACGCAGTCACCAACAGCAAGGACCGCTTTGACCCAGGGGTCAGCAACCTGCAGCTCTGGAGCCACATGCGGCTCTTTAGATAGATAGTTAGATAGATAGTTAGATAGATAGATAGATAGATAGATAGATAGATAGTTAGATAGATAGATAGATAGATAGATAGATAGATAGATAGATAGATAGTTAAATAGATAGTTAGATAGATAGATAGATAGTTAAATAGATAGATAGTTAGATAGATAGATAGATAGATAAATAGATAGATAGTTAGATAGATAGATAGATAGATAGATAGATAGATAGTTAAATAGATAGTTAGATAGATAGATAGATAGTTAAATAGATAGATAGTTAGATAGATAGATAGATAGTTAAATAGATAGATAGTTAGATAGATAGATAGATAGATAGATAGATAGTAACTTTATTGAAATTCAAATATCCAGCATCACAGTTCCATAGTACAAAACATGTTAGTAAAAAGGCAGTAAAAAAGTTAGTAGTGCAAAGTACAAAGTAGAAAAAAATATACCAGATATAAAAATAAATTATAAAATGATAAAATGATGAAAAAAAACTGTTAAAACTGAATATAGTGCAGAGTAACAGCTGTGATACACGACTATTAAAAAAGTGAGTATAGTGCAGAAGAGACTGTTAAAAGTGGGTATAGTGCATTATTTTCCGTCCCCTCTCCAGTGGCTCCCTGGGGATTTTTTAAAATGGAAATGAATAACTGTTTTTTGTTTACATTTTTCATTTTTATTTATCATTGTTGTAGGTCTATGATATGGTGGAGTATTAGGGCAACATTGAGGAAAAAAAATTATTTGAGATTTCGAGAATAAAGTCATAATATTACAAGAATAAAGTCATAAGTTTACGAGAAAAAAGTCGTAATATTATAAAGTGGTAATTTTATGTGTTATTTTCTTTTCTCGTTAAGTTATGACTTTATTCTCGTAATATTACGACTTTTTTTCATAAAGTTATGACTTTATTCTCGTGATATTACGACTTTTTTCTCGTAAAGTTATGACTTTATTCTCGTAATATTATGATTTTATTCTCGTATTATTCCAACTTTTTTCTTGTAAAGTTATGACTTTATTCTTGTAATATTCAGACTTTTTTCTCGTTAAGTTATGACTTTATTCTTGTAATATTACAACTTTTTTTCTCGTAAAGTTATGACTTTATTCTCGTAATATTCAGACTTTTTTCTCGTAAAGTTATGACTTTAATCTCGTAATATAACGACTTTTTTCTCATTAAGTTATGACTTTAATCTCGTAATATAACGACTTTTTTCTCATTAAGTTATGACTTTATTCTCGTAATATTCAGACTTTTTTCTCGTAATATTATGACTTTATTCTGTAAATCTCTGATTTGTTTCCCTCAATGTGGCCCTAATACTCCGTAGTACATTGTCTCTTTGGCCCTCACTGCATTAGACTTATATACTATATACTTAGACTATAAACTGTGTTACCTTCATCACAATGCTCACATGTTTTGCGGCTCCAGAGAGATTTTTTTGTTTTTGTTTTTGCCTAAAATGTCTCTTTTGATAGTAAAGGCTGGTTTAAGCTACACTCCCTCCCTCCTCTCTTGTATTAATCGTTTCGAGTCGCTTCAAGAGGAGCCTCGGTTGTCGTGAGCCCCCCTAGCGGCCCCCCACAGCCTCTCTCCTCTTACATACTTTAGGACTGACGGTTCTCCCGGAGGTTCCTTGTTGTCAGGTCACGTTGTGCCCCTCCGCCACTACCGACCGGGCTTTCCCATGCACAAGCTCATAACAGCGGGTCTTTCTGCACTATAGTGCAGGGTAAATAAAAAAAAGTAGTGCGTGGCCTCCATTGGTGCAAAAACAACCACTCAAATAGCAGCAATTCAATAGTATCCCAATAGAAATGTTAATTTATGGGATTTGTTTTCCCAGATAATCATGACCTTGACCTGTACATTTCACCAGGTGTGGCTTTATTTGCAATAATGGTGGTTAATAAACATATAACTTTGAGTTTCCCAGGTAGGCTTACAATCCAAGTAGCCTATATTAATTTATATTAGTTTAATTCATAAGAGGAATTTACTACTCAAAGCCCCAGTAGAATGGAGAGCTCCAGGAATGACGTAATTTTGTTGGTCAACCAGGAAGTTAACATCACCCGGGGTTCCCTCAACAAAAAGCCAATGGTGGTTTTTCCATTGGGTTTTGGATTATTGCAGAAAATAAGCTTAGTGGCAAACAAACGTTTATGATACGAGTATACACAACGAGGCTGTGAAGGTGGACGAGTCGGCGTGATGACGTTTAGTTGTCTCATTTAGCCACTTGTTAGTGTCGTAAAGGCTTCAAAATTCACGAATGGAACATTAAAGGGACTGTTTGTAACTTCTTACACGTATAAATCACCCGGGTTGGTGTCCCATGCGCGCTCACGTGTAGCTACGCTGTTCAGACTCAGACTCCTACACAAACTACACGGAAGCACCAAAACCACAAAGTTCTATCTAGTGAAGCCCGTCTGTTAAACAGTGTTGGCCGCGGTCGGAGGACGCGGGGGAGACTGTAGCTCTGATCTCCAGGGCCAGAGTCTCTGCTCCTCTGCCTGCTTGCCTTCACTCAGCTCGCTCCACCTCTAGACGTGAATGCGCACACACTAAACACTGCAGAAGAGTTAGTTTAGCTCTGAGAATATCTAATGAATGTACAGGGGATGTTTGTGCAGAAATAACTGCTGCAGCTCCTCCAGACCAACAGAGGTTTCCCGTGTCTTGTGAAGTGACGGGGCTACGCAGCGAGAGACGTTATCGTCTCCGACCAAAACTCCGGTGTCTCCCCTGTTCCCTTCATCCGCGGTCGGGAGGCTGAGGCAGGAAAAGCCAACACTAGGATCAGCAGTGATTCATGGAGAGACCTTCGTCTGGTCAGCTAACATTACTGCCAAGCAGCTGAATTATAGAGTGATATTGTGGTTTTAGCTGACGTGTGTCGCCTCACTGTTTTGAGCGATGCTCGTTCATGTCTATGTAGAGCGAGCACAAGCGAGCCCAACGCTGACTTTCGTTGACTTAACGGCCACAGGTGACGCTGTTAACAAGCATTTCTGGTTCTTGCAAACAGTCACTTTAACTGACATATTTTATATCGTAGAACAAAACGTTAAAATCTCTTCAGCTTGTGTTAACCACAGACCTTATTTCAGGCATCTAACTAAAAACCAATTGACTTCCAAATGAGGGAACAGGAAGTGCTAAAATGCTAAAACTCATTTCTGGGTTTTAGGACTCATTCCTGTAGCACTCTATTAAAATTATGGGAGTTTTTTTTTTTTTTTTTTAATTAAGGCTTAAAGTTATGCCTAGGCTTCACTTTTATCTGTGTGAAGGACAGCTAACTTACAGTCTCAAACACAATAACAGAACACCAGTTGACAGACATTAAGTATATATTACATTTCTAACCAATGTCTCTTTATCTTATCCTCAAACATAAAACATAAAATGTCTGCTCCCCTTGTTGAACAAGCTGTGGTGGCACACTGTGAACAGCTTGAAAACGTACCTTAAAGTGTTAAGATCGGCCGTTTTATATGCTGAAAAAGTGTTACTTTACATCAAATTTAGCAACATAGACTACATAAAGACTGTAGTTTTTTTTGCGCAACTCAGTTAAACAAGTATCAGCCCATCACTGCAGAGGCTGGGAGGCTAAAGGAGCTATCTTTATCTCCAAAGCAGACATTCATTCTTTATTTTATAAGCAAAATAATATAAGTTAAAAAAAGGCTAATTGATTAAAATGAAAATTACTTTAACACCCTTTTTTAACAGCTCTCAAACTGAATGACAAGTGACTAACAATACACAACAACATTTAATCAGCTAATGTTTCCCAATTATGCTGAGGCTACACAAAATGAATAAATCTATGAGTGTCACTCCGTGTGCGTACACTAATATAGAGTCAAATGACCTTTGTGAATTCACACTCACTTTACATGTGTGTTTCCCCTGCGTTAACTCAGATTTTCCACAGTGGCTTTATCTTAGCGAGCCGTTTAGGCTGTTGTTTTAAAGCTAGTGAAGAGAAACATGGAGGGAAATTCTACATCTCGCTCAGTTTCACCTTTCTTCCAATAAACATGTGAAAAGGCCATGAAACGAGGCCACCCCGCAACGCAACATGTTCTCACAGCCCACACGGCCAAAGAAAGGTCTTTGAAACAAGATAATTGGCTTTAACTGTTGCATTAAGTGTGTTATAATTGTATGTTTTAAATTGTTGGTATCTTCATGTCATTGGCCACAGAAGAAAGTGGTTGCCTGGGTGAACTGGTGTGTCTAGCGCCAAGAAGACGCAGTGTTGTTATTTTTATCCTGTTGTCTGTAGTCCTCTAACCACCGTGAGTGTGAGTTGGACCAGCTATGACGAA
Organism: Sebastes umbrosus; assembly: GCF_015220745.1. NCBI lineage: Eukaryota > Metazoa > Chordata > Actinopteri > Perciformes > Sebastidae > Sebastes > Sebastes umbrosus. The sequence goes on along the minus strand of NC_051283.1, from coordinate 26,209,871 downwards.
GACGATAAAAGGTCATGCTATTTTCTGCCACATAGTCAGGAATAGCTCTCGAATAAATGCGTAAATAAATCGAAAGTTTTCACGCAGCAACTGAAGAAAATGTGTTTCGCAGGGCAACAACAACATGTGATGAAAACACGTGTATGAGGAAAACATGACAGTATAATTAGCACACAACTGACAGGCTGTTTTAATTAAAAAAACAGGCTCTTTTGTATTGAATTTAATGTTTTTGAGAGATGACCCAGATTACTGAACTAAACCGCAGTTTTAAACAGTTTTGAATTTTTCATACGAAGCTGCTGTTGCTGCAAAAAACTGTCTCTGAGAAACACACCGTCACCCAAAGAAACTTTGCTGCAGTGAGGCAAATCTCCCCATTAATAAGTGATTGTGTGACATCCGCCCACCTTCATATCACAGGCTTCCTGCAGACTGCAGAGTGGGACTCCTGGCTCAGCCGAGCTTTATGACTCACCTGTTTCAACTGCAACAACTTAAAATGGCACATTTGAATAGTGGAACTTTTTTTTTTTTTTTTCTCCAAGTATAAGAACGAGGTCTTGTCTTCTCACAGCCAGAACGTTTGTGCAGCTTTTCTGTCCATTTAGTATGAATGAATGAGGGGTGTTGATGACTTCATGCTTGTAAAAGTGTTTCAGCTTTCTCTCAAATGTGACGAAGCTTTCTGACAATTAAAATCATCTAAAATGTTAACAGACTTACATTTTTTTTTTCTGAGACTGAGACATTGCTCTGTGCATTCACTGCTGTCTGTACGCCCACATAAATATTGAGACGTTTTGGGTTTTTCAGTGCAGGATGAAAAAGGCAAGCAGGGGGAGGGAGGGTGTGTGATGTGAAAACCTTTTTACATAACCACATTTTTTTCCTGAGAAAACAGCTTGTTTGGTTTGAGCAAACGCAACGCCAAGAGTAGAACAATTGGTTTTTAATTGAGCCCTCAGCTGCCAGTCTGTTTGCCAAAGTCAATGCGAGCATCGATCAAATCAGAGTTTTTCTGTGGTCAAAGCTGGACCGGATTCATTTGTGTCTTTAAGATTCAGCAGAAATGCGGGTTTTGCTTTGGAAGTGTTTGTAATATTTCTAGTAATGAAGTCCGGAGGGGAGGGAGAGGTGCTGCTCTTCTCTCCTAATAATTCACCTCTTGGACAAATTCTCAGGCTTTCCATTCCCGCGTGGCACATTTGCAGTTTACAATAATAACAGTGGCGGATAGCCAACACTCAAAATTAATGGTCATTTTTGTAACAATTGGTCTTTGAATTTCATACTGAAGTAAACCAAGGCAGGCTTCTCACTGCCAGCCAACGGCCATTGAATTTGTCAGCTGAAAAGACGGCTAAAATGAAACGAGATTCAGCAGTATTTCTCGCTTAAAATGTTTTCAGAAGTAGATTTTAGTGGATTGTTTAGACGGAATAACAGAAAGCTTACAAGCAGGCAACCATATTGTTTCCTGTTTGAAACGGCGAGCAGAGAACCCGGGACCAATCAGGTGCATTTCACGATCGGGTACGTCACCGCTTGAACGGCCAGTTGAGTGGAACAGCGCGTCCTGGTGGACAGGTAGCGCTGGATTTAACATTATAGACAAGAGCACTGACTATTTGTGTAACAATTTAGCCACAGACTGAGACCATACACAGATATACAGATTCACAGACTGACCATACACGGTCCAGCTATATACTTGGTATTGACCGAGTCTTGTTTCCTCGTCTGAATTGAGGGTCTCGGGTTAGAGTGTCTGTCCTGTGCTGTACGATTTGTGATTGGTGATTTTTTGGGCTGTATAAATAAAATTTACTGGACTTGACCCCGTCACGCTTTTAAAGATAATATAGCTCTGCGTGTCAACTTACAGACTCAACAGAAGGTCAGAAGCCGCTCTGTTCGGATCCCCCTGACATTCCCAAACTCTGCCGTGTCAGTTAAACTCTTGTCAGCGCAGCAATATAATCACAGTCATTATAAAGAAGGGGACTTCCTCAACTGCCCCCAAAGCAGTGCTAGCGAACGGCTATTAATATCCTGGAGTGGTTACAGAAAATAAGCACAGCTGCCCAGCCGAGCTGTCCTCCTGAACAATAGCTTCTTATGTGAAGGGAAGGCACTGCTGTTTGTGTCGCTCTGTAACTGATGTTCACGGGGGTTCTGCTGCTGTTTTTCTATCTTTGTTTTCCTTTCGCATCAAAAATAGATATTTATTGAATGCGACCTTCCAAAGAAAGACGGTATTCATAAGGGAATGCCTGAGTGTCCTATTTCTCTTGGCACACGGTGAGGCGTTTTGGATAAAGATTGATGTTGCTGAAGTATTTATAGGGTGGCGTCCTTTCATCCCCCTTTCTTTTTTTCTTGCCTATGTACACTTCCTATTGCTGCAGATTTGCGAGGAACCGGCCATAAACACCTTGTATAAATACGGTACAATGCTTTTGACACCCCAAGCTGTCCCGTGGAGATAAGCTCTACCTTATGCACATATCACACCGGACAGCTTTCCCTTTAAACACCGTTACAGAACCCAGAGCGCAAACAGCCGCTCGACTCCCCAACAAACATTATATATTTCAGGATTTTCAATTAGAGGTACATGGATGTGAAAGGTAAATTATGAGGCTGTAATGTCCACTGCTCTCAGTGTAATTTGCATCCTTAAAGGGTGTTTTGTTTTTTTAAATCATCAAAGCAACAAAGTGTTGAGAGAGAAAATGTAACTGTTTCTGTATATTCTCCACAGCATCGACAGAAGACGTTACTGGATGCTTTGTTTACTCCGCAACATATGATGTTACATAACCGAGGCTGTTGCCGTGGCAACGCCAAGACTCCACCCCTCACCCAACCACCCTTAGACACTCACGTATAAACACACACACACCCTGCTCAGGCAACGGGACACTCTGCGACCACATGACTCGACTGGTTGATTTAACTCTCTATTAACGAGATAGCCTCTCTCTGGTGTCCGGAAACGTTGCTCCTAAGAGATATTTTACAGTCACCAGGAGGGGAAACATCTCCGCAATGATGATCCACCCCGGTGTTGTTTGATAGACAAATTAAACATTCACCACATTTTATTACTTGCACTCAAACAATCCTGTTATTTATGGCCGTGCATCAAAGCGCAGCCCACAAAAAAAAAGAAAAAAGAAGGGAGGTAAGCTCTCACCCAGGTTGCACAATCTAATGTACATGTTGTCGGCGGCTGGATGTCAACGGTGTGAGTCAGTTTTCATTACTTTGTGTGAGCAATCAGCTCCACTAGTTGAATTCAAGGTCAGGGAGGCTCTCCTGCCTTCCTGAGCCGCACAATAACAACCCCAGGCATCCCCGCGCAAGAGCTGTCTCTTTGTGTTGAAGGGTACAGCGCTGAGTACTCTCTCAGCTCTCCACGCCGTCTCAAAGCTCCGTTCACGCGCCATCTGACAGTCCATCGAACCGGCTTCTGGTCCAGGAGGCAGAAATAGGATCTGGGCCTTCCCCCCGCCGCTGTATCTGTCAGCAGACTGATCAATTAAAAGCCTTTTTTTTTGTGCTCCCCCTGGACAGTGATTTTACCCATCTCCAGTTTCAAAGAAAGCAGTCCAAAAGTATGAACTCGATGTCTGCAATGCTTCTTTACATCTTTTATATAATGGCATGCCACTATTGTAGCTTATAGAAAGTACACTATGAAGCTGGGCATACACTGTAGGACTTTAGAAATGTTATGTTACGCTCAGAATCCTCTCACACTGAGTCCACTGAGTTTTATTATTCTATGAGTTGTGAAAATTCGCAGTACAGGAAAGAAATGAATTCATTACGTGGGTGCAAGCGATGGCTCTAGTCCCAACGGGGCTAATGAATGAATGACATTAGCAGGAAGCTATCGTTCAGCTGCCTGGAGCACAATCACTACTGTCTAATCTTTCCTACTGTACATCTCTGATTCCAAGCTGTTCTGCAATCACCTGCCACAATCCATCTACAATCTATCTTTAAATTCTGCATCTCTGTATTCTTTTATTTCTTTATCATAAAGTGCTTTGTTCTGGGAGACAAAGTGAATGTTCGTATTATGCCATTTTGAATGATGACATTTGCACGGACGGTGGCTTTGAGTGGTCAATCAACCCTCTTTTGCCTTTGGACGAATGCGAAGAAAAACGCAGAAAATCAAGCCTGTTCCGAAAACTTTTAATGACGCACAAAAGTTTTGGAGTCGGTGTGTAAACGTGAGTGATGCAACGTGATGTCGTATTTTTTTATTTTTAAACGTGCAACAATTTTGGATTAAAAAAACAGACTTCAGAATGTGTCATCACTGCCAAGGTGGCGACGGCCGGAGCCACCCACTTTGAGCTTTACAACGGCTCTTCAGAAACCCGAGGGTGACATCACAGAGACTGCGTCCATATTTTATACAGTCTATAGTTAGTAATGTCATTTTGAGCTTGTCATCAACCATGACGTTAGTATTTAGAGCACCACTGTGCTTAAGTGCAGCCTGGTTCCAGTGTTTCCAATCAGCAAGGTTAAACTGATTTCTTTTCTCAGCAAATTAAATCAGGTATGGAAAAGGTATGCGTGTATAATCTGTTCACACATGCATGTTTCAGTGCTAGAGAGAGATTTTTCACATACATGTATATAAAGAAATGAAACCATGAACTCTCAAGGTCTTGCGGACGTCTTCCGGCACGCAGGGATCGTAAAAACTGTCCCAAAGCATGCAGCCTGGCACAGATCCAGAGATGCTAATCTAAAAAAAAAAAAAAAAAACAGTGTGTATGTGTGTGTGAGCAGCCATGATTGTTGGTCCTTGGAGGGAGAACATTTGACAGTATTCCCATGTCATCCATCACGGCAGAGCTGTGCAGTGAATACATGATTTGCAAGTCAGCTGCCTTTGTTTCACCTCTAGACGAGATATTAAAAAGTGTGTATAATTGTGTGTATAAGAAGCTGACATTCACACCTGTTTCATATGGAGATTTTGTTTGTGTAAATCTTCTCTGTTAAAGCTGGAGTCCACTCAAGCTAAAGCCACTTTTAAAGCTGGAGTAGGCAGATTGGAGCAAATATGATTTAAAAAAAGTTATTTTTATAAAACGGTCACTATATCGTGACAGCTAAAAAGTACACTACAAGATGTTTCTGAAAACATTTTACGCAAGAAATAGTAATTACAGTAACAGAATATTAATTCATATTTGATTAGCACTGCCTAGTTTGACCGTTTGATTTGAGGTTGTGAGTGATTGACAGCTGCCTCCGTTGAATGAACAGCCAATAGGAACGCTCTCTCTCTGAAATGACCTGTGATTGGTCAAAGTCTTCCGTCATGGGCAAGATTTTTTAAAGCCTGAAAACAGAGCTATGAGGAGGTACAGAAGTCTAGTTAACTCTCCGAACACTTTAATTACAATATGCTGAAAGGTTATTATAAAATTTTTGCCCAAATGATGCCAAAAACATTCTGCCCACTGCCGCTTTAAGGCCCGACTTTAAGCATCGTCCAGTATGTGGATTTGATGTTTAATCAGCGGAGCAGAAGTGGAAAGATTTTACGCCCGACACTAATCGCTGGTGAGAAAATCACTTTGCCCGGTGCCAGCTTTAAACGCAGCACTTCTTCTCGGAAAAGTATCGCTGAGGTAAACACCGTTTCCGTGCCCCGATCGACCCCGGTGGCTCCATCCAGCTCTGAGCGTCCTGCAAAGTGAGCCCTTAGGAAAAATAAATCCCCCCCTTTTTTACTGCTCCCATGTGACCCACATATTGTCCAGAGAGGGGGAAAAAAATCAAATGTTATTTGAGCCACTCTTTAAAGCACGGCCAACATCCTTGCCCTGCGTTGAGTCACTGCCACAGACTCGGTGCCACTGCCAGTGAGTTTTACTACAGTCCAGCTGAGTTTCCATTCAACTGCAGACACAAACCTGCAGACCGGGCTACGACACCAGAGCCAGAGCTGTGACGACACCGCCACGGCATCGCCGAGTGGGATGTGGGTTGAGGGAGGCCAGACTGAAAATCCCTGGATCCTAAAGTAGAGAGGAGTGTTTTCGGGGAGAAGCCTGGTGTTGTGTCAACATTTCCAGTGACGTTACCACAGAGGGAAAAATCCCTGCTGTTGGGAAGGCCAGGCTGTGCTAATAAGGGAAAATGCTTTGAGTGTCTGCTTATATGACAGTAAATGCACTATTATGAGAGGAGAAATTCAATAATTCCATTCCAGGGTGGAGTAGAAAAGAAATATTATATAAAGAGAGTATTATGTATTACTGTGGCTACAAATATGTATAGCAGTGCTTAAAAACCATGCCATGCACTTACCATTGAGGACTTGGGAGGTTTTAACTATCTGGACAGGGTAGTTTTAGGATGAATTGGTTTGTAATATCCTTATTAAGTTAACTACTAGTTTTAAGATAGTGATTTACTAAAGCTACAACCACACTAATATGTTTTCCTTTTAAAATGCATAACTTTTGCTACGTTTATTACAATGACGCAGACACCCACGATCGCTTCTTGATTGGCTATTATCAGTCATGACGTGTGAACAAACGACATCTGCTATATTAATGCAATGCTGAATCCCGTATAAAGAACCTTTAACGTTGAATGTGATACTTGTTTGTCATGGGTTGTGAATTTACAGGGGATACCAAACGCAGAGTTACAGGCAGAAAAGGTAGTTTTTAAATAAAAGCGAGATTTAATAAATCCAGCTGAATAATCCAAACAACAACAAAAACACCAGGCATTGAGAAAAACAAAAATGCAGGGAGGGGAACAAAGTACAAAAGAACAAATCCAACAAACAACAAAAAAACAAACTGAGAACAAAACCAAAAATCACCAACCAGGGGAACATGAGGAACACCAGGATCAGGGCAGGAGGTAACAAGCAAAACGGAGGAGCAGGTAGACGGGGCTGGAGCGACAATCGAACTGACAAAGACAGAGGGGAACACACAGGCTTAAATACAAGACAGTGATTAAACACAGGTGAAACAAATCAGGGCGGGGCAGACAATCAACAAAGGCGGGAAAACAAACAAAGGTAGGAAGTAAAACCAGACAAGACACAAGAGGAGTGAATTACAAAATAAAACAGGAAACACTGGAATGAGATAATATAAAAGAAACCAAACACAACACAAACCAAAATCACATTAACATAACTAATAACAAGAGACAATCTTAACTTATAACAAAAGCAAAGCCAGAACATGGCATTGTTAGACTCAGCATCTTCAGTGTTTGACTTAAGGCACAACAATACAAATAAGATATAACTATAATCTAATTAAAGAACTAAAATGTGAGAAGAATTCAAATACTTGGAGACATTTAGAAACTTTTCTTGGTTAAAATAACCATCATACATTTCCTTAACAAGGGGTGGTGTAACATTGCACCGATTCATGAGCTCACCATTTCTTCAGAAAAGATTGCAGAAGTGAAAGTGAAAAAGGCGATTCAAAAACTGGCATGTGTCCGACTCCTACTTCATTTTTTAAAAACAGCACATGAGAAAACATATAAATGCATCTCTAACTTTACATCTTAAGTACGACAAGGCACCTAAAAGTTCTCAAAATCCATCAATGAGTTTGGCGTATGCACTCGTTATGTAACATTTCTGACACATCGTCTATTCCATCTTTTAAATTCAAGTTTTAATGGTTTGTTTCCACTTGTTTGCACTCTGAATGCCTGGAAAACATTTGCGGGAAGAAGAGGAGGAAAAAAAAAAACGGAGGGGAAAGAATCATGTCAGCTGTATTGTTTCTACTTTTAGAACCTTCACTGGAAAAGAAAAGAGGGCAGGAAACAAAGAAACACACTGGGTTTCTTTGGAAAAATGCTGCATTAGCCGGAGAGGGGAGGAGGAGCCGGATGCAGCTCCCCTGGTACTTCATACATCAGCTGATTTATGGGTTACACACAGCACTTAATAACCCTCTACTGTCCCTGTGAGCACGGGCCCTGGGGAGCCTCAAAGTAGTCCACCGGCTGAAGCGGAGAGCAAAGAGACCCAGTGGTCGGCGGGTTGGGGGAACCTCCAGTATCCAATATATTGATCCATTAATTGTTCTCTGAGTGCTGCAAAGAACATGTTTTGTGCTCGACTTGGAGATCTACCTTGTGTGACGCTGCTCACGTCACATCCACACTGATTCGCGTTTATGGTTTGTGTTACATTAAAGTTCTGGTTCAGTCCTATTGGTTTTGATTTTAATGATCATCACCAAATCAGTGGCTGAGATCTGGAAACACTATGACATTGCTAAAAAAAGATGTGCAATTGGGCCAAAAACATCTGCAGTCATACGATTTAGACAGATTGTAAAGTCAAATCGAAACCGTTTTATTTGGAAGTGAACGCCCCAAGATGGGAATTACGGTAAGTGTTGTGGGTCAAAGATAAACCACAGAAGTCTGAATCTGTTACGGATGTTTACAACAAACCATATTGGTAATAATTCCAGTGTTTTGAATGTATCTTCTCTTCTAAATGAAGTTTGACTAACTAATGGATTTGTTTACCACCAGGAATACGCTCATGTGCCTTCTTCTGGTCTGGTTTTTGAGGCTCTAGTCTGCCCGTGACGGAGGTTTTTCGGCCAATTCAGCATGTTGATTCAGCATATTTTCCCAAAATGTAAAATTATTCCTTTAAGAGTGGAGACTAGGAGTGTGTTCCAATGCACGTACTTCCAGAAGTACACTTCAATGTAGTGCTCTTTGTGCACTCTGTACTCACTTGAGTAGTGTGTAAATTTCAACGGGGTAGGGTCGTCTCAAATCGAATAATCTGCGGCGCACTAACCAGAAATGACGATTGCAGCATTTGACCGCGTCTCGCTACCCGCCAAAATATCCTCTGAAAAAAAATAAAAGCAAAGTGGAAATTACGTTTCCAACGCCGTCGCCTACGCCAACGATGTGTCGTCCTGTTGGCTGAAAATGCACCGGTATGTTTACGTATTGTTTTATTCTGTTATCTACGTATGTTTGAATAGTGGTCGTGGTCCCGCCCCTTCTGCTACGTAGCCAAGATGGCGACAGTTGAGTGTGGAAAGTGTCCAGCGTTGCACACTCAACGATCTGACCGTTTTGAGTACAACATCCAGGTACTTTGAGTGCACTACATTTTGCCGTACTTCCCAGTGTGAACGCATTTATGCACTCAAAATAGTAAGTGTAAGTACAGAAGTACGCGGATTGGAACACACTCCAAGACTCTTGTTGTTGTTTGTTGAGAGCACAAATAACATACGTCAGACTGAATTCCAGTGATTCAAGTGCTAGGATTGTAGATTCCTGTATTTGTCTTGTTTATTTTTAGCTTCTTGTTTAGTTTAGTTTTAATTGACTGGTTAAACTAGTTTTGGTTTCTGTCTTTACCCATACTGTCATCTGACATTAACGAAGAGGAAACGAAAGCATCTTGGTCACTTGCTGACATATGAAATACAGTGTTTCCCCAAAGAGACCGAGTGTGTGAACTTTGTACTGCCAGGGTCACGCAGAATAGTTCAAACATTTTCTTTGATACTGTGGATATCAAACTATGCAAGCTATATATATTGTTAAATCATTATGGCCTTCTCATCAACCTCAAAAGTTAACAAAAACATATATTCTATTATATTCTATCTCAAATTGTGGGAAGAGTTTCCTCAAATTATCAAATAATTTCTTTTCACATCTTCCACAGTCAGATCTGATCACTGTGGACTGGAAACATGGGATTAAGTAGTTAAAGTATATTAGCTGTAATCAAATGCAGGCTCTCCCCAGTGCTGCTCTCTCTCATCTTCACTGCTCTCTTGATACTACAGCTGGCAGCAGCTGCGGCTTTCATTTATTTTTCTCTCTGATAGACAGACAAGTTAAAAAAAAAAAAAGTCTTCTCATTGGAAATACAAATTGTTTTAGGATGATGAGGCATTCATACAGGATCACGTAAACAGTGAAGTATGAGGGCTTTGACTGCAGTGGACAATCATACAGTTGTTACTGTGTTTGAAGCTCTCTCACGCCCCCTGTGGACAAAACACAAACACATTTCTAACAGCACTTTCTACACCTGAATTAATATCAATAACAAATAATAGAATATCAGACCCCAAATACTTTTGTTGTAATATTTATAAAGAGGTGATTCTGATGAAATCTGTTCTTTTTTGTTTCTTTGTGGTGGTAGTTTTTGCAGCATGCACAAAACAAACAGTTTTTATTTCATTCTATGTAACTGCCCTGTTACTGTATGTATGTGTGCAATGGTGTCAATAAGTACTGTACAATTAAACCTTAAATTCTACAGTACTTGTGCTTTATTTGAGTATTTTTAATTTAATGCTTCTTTATACTTCTACACTATATTTCAGAGATAAATATTTTACTTTACACAGCATTTATCTGACAGCTGTAGTTACAAGTTACTTTGCAGATTAAGATTTTAAAAACCTATAATGATCCTGTAAAAAACAAAGCATTGTTATACAGTAAATTAGGCCACCTGGCAGTTTATAAAATGCGTAAAAGTAGCTCTTTAATGTCTGAAATGTTATCTTTTTACAGTAAATCAGAATTAGAATCACCTTTATTGGCCTAGAAGCTTATGAGTGCACATACAAAGAATATGACTGCATGTCTCTCAATGTCTTTACACAGAAATAGTAAGTAGGGGCAGGGACAACAAAGCTGGATGAATAAAGGGTAGAAAGGATAGACAGGACTGTTATGTACACAAGTAGTGAAAAAATTAGGTGTATATATATAAATATTATATAAATTAGGGCGATTAAAATCGAACGATTAAAATATTTAATCGCGATTAATCACAAATTAATCACACATTTTGTATATGTTTTGTTCAAAATGTACCTTGAAATGAGATTTGTCAAGTATTTAATACTCTTATCAACATGGGAGACGGCAAATATGCTGCTTTATGCAAATGTATGTATATATTCATTATTGGAAATCAATTAACAAAAAAAAAACAATGACAGATATTGATCCAGAAACCCTCACAGGTACTGCATTTAGCATAAAGCAATATGCTCAAATCATAACATGTCAGTGTGCTGACTTGACTATGACTTGCCCCAAACTGCATGTGATTATCATAAAGTGGGCATGTCTGTAAAGAGGAGACTCGTGGGTACCCATAGAACCCGTTTTCATTCACATATTTGGGGGTCAGAGGTCAAGGAATTTTGGCATCGACTTGGTACGGAGTACGCAACTCTAAAGTTCCTCTCAGCTCAGAGCATTTTAGCATCTTTCAGCTCATTTTTTTGGTTTTCCACGTCGCAACTTTATTGATTTAGTTCAGTCTCATTTTTGGCCGCAGCTGTTTTGAGCGAAAAAACTCTAAAATCTGACCGTAAACTACCTGCTCAGCACTAAACAGCAGACAGACACAGTTAGAGAATAGTTTTGTGAACAAAGTGGAGCATTAAGCAGCTAAAGTTTCAGAAATTTCCCCCAGGAGTTGGAGGAGACCAAAAACAGAGCTAAAAGAGAGAGAATATTGGGCTGGTGGACAAACTGAAATCACTCCAAATGAATGATAATGTAGCTCTGTGTCTGCTGGATGTGTAAATAAGATACTTGCGGTGATTATATGTGGGTGTTGTGTTTGGTTGAAAAAGCCATTTATTGCAGGTTTAAAATGAATTGAAATTAAATTGACTCTGGTATATTTGAAGTGACGTAACCAACCTCCTCCAACTCCTGGGAGATTTTTCAGCGCATCCTCGTGTCTCCACTTCTGCTCCACCGCTGTGACAATCTGATCTTTCTCTTCACTTCGTGTCGTGTTTGATAACTGCTCTGTGCTGCAGCCTCTGGGCCGTCTGTCAGTTTAAACCCACCGCTGCAACTGACTGATTTAAAAAACACTCAAGTCTGATTCTCAGGTCCGTCCATGCAGAATCGAGCATCAAATTCAACCCCAAAAAAACATCAGTGATGTTTTCGGGGGCTCACTTGGGTATAAGAACAACCCCTCAGTTGAGTCCCACATTGATGAATTATACATGCCTCGCATCACACCTCCCACGCTCCGTCTTATGTAATGTCAGCCACGCGTGGAGAAGCGTATGAGTGTACGTGTGTCTATGTGGATGTATTTATATCCAGACTGGGATTGAGGGAACGGTGACTCATTCTCTTTGCTCTTTATTTTTACCCCACAATCTGCCCACCCACCCATCGCCTATTTCTAAGAAGAAGAAGAAAAGAAAGAGTATTAGTTTAGACATTTCCCAACTGAACAATGTTGTTCTAATATCACTGCATCGTCTTCACCCCGAACTTAAGAGAAAATAAATATAATAATGTTAATCAACCTCCTGTAGGATCATTTTCTCTCCTATAAACAACAGTGCACGGGGAAATTGTAAGAATAAAGGAACTGATAAGACATCTTTGTTCCTCTCCAGAAACATCACTTGATTATACAGTATACGTTAATCTTCTAGGGATGGTGGAGGAAGCTTTTTTGAGTCAATGGGTATTCACTGAGCCAATTAATTTCAGTAGTTAATACGGTTTAGGAGTACAACCCAAAGCTGCTGCTTTAAGACCTTCTAATGTGTGTTTTAGAGCCTTGAACAAATTATTTTATACTCTCACCTGCCATTTGTCTGCTTCTTCTGACTGTATATCACTCTGAGCAGAATTTCTTCTATAAAAAAAGTATAAAATAAATTAATTGATAAAATTATTAGGGCTGTAAAAGTTAACGTGATAATAACACATTAATGCAAATTCGTTTAAACGCCACTAATTTCTTTAACGCATTAACGAACTTGCGATTTTTAGGTTGTAGCGGGCTCAGTTTTAAAGCTAGAGTGAAGATACTATCAAATGAAACTAGAAAACCTAAGGAATATGTATGTAGTATGTCATACTAGCTTGTTGTGAAGGAGGTTAAATAACGCTCCAAACGAGCGTCACACCAAGAGTGGCTGATCCTCAAAAACGCTGCAAACACGCAGTAAAGTACTCCATCCCCTCCCTACACTGCCTCCGACAAGAACTGATCATATTTGGTGCATAGTCAGTATTTTAAGAGACTGCAGTCAGCACAAATCCAGCATTATGTTTTATTACATAACGCTACACCTGCCTGAAACTCTCATCCAGTGCTCAGCAACCTGCAAGCTCAGTTCACACCTGCCAACACATCACCGTCACATTCCTGCTCAGCACAACTGCGCTAATCAGCATTTACCTCCAAACCAACACTGGTGGAAAGGTCAGCGTCCCAGCCAGCGGACTGAGAGTAATGGCCGGGTTAACGGTGCTCCTATCCCTCCCCTCGCTGAGGGGAAAGTCACAGGATGGCGGACGAAGCCCAAATCAGCGGCGACATCTCAGCGGTGGCTTGTTACCGCCACCGACCCCGTGTGCTCAATCAAAATGTCAGGGCCCAGGCCTGGCAGGAAGGCTCAGGTCCGGGCAGGCAGGTCTGGAGAGGGCCTGATAGGGGTCCACCATTGTCCCCTCCATCTCAAAGAATGTCATCCTCCCTGTCTGTGGCATTTTACTTGTCGGCCACGTGCTATACAAAGGCGGTGCCAAAAGGGAATCTCTCTAGAGTCAGACAGTGATAGGTAGTTAGTAGTAGTAGTTAGTATCATGGATGGATTACTGAGTGGGCCTACGGGGATCAGGCCTAAGGGCCCCAAAGAGATGCAAACACTAGGATACTCAGAACGACCACAAACATGCAAAACAACTACAGCCCAAAGAGACACAAAACAACCTTAAAAGAGATGCAAAACAACCACAAAGAGACACAAACAACCTTAAAGAGATGCAAAAGAGAACCACAAAGAGATGCAAAACGACCACAAGACGCAAACAACCACAAAGATGCGCAAAACTATACCCCGGATGCAAAACTATACCACAGAGACACAAAAGAACCTCAAAGAGATGCAGAAAAACCACAAAGAAACGCAAAATGATCACAAAGAAACGCATAACTACCATAGAGATGCAAAACAACGATGATACGACCACAAAGAGACACAAAACTACCACAGAGAGACTCAAAACAAGCACAAACAGATGCGAAACAACTACAGTACAAAGAGACACAAAACAACCTTAAAAGATATGCAAAAGAGAACCACAAAGAAATGCGAAACGACCACAAAGACGCAATAATTGACCACAAATAGAGACAAACAACCTTAAAGAGATGCAAAAGAGAACAACAGATTTGCAAAACAACCACAAAGAGACATAAAACTACCACTAAGAGAGGCAAAACAACCACAAACAGATGTGAAACAATTACAGTACAAAGAGACACAAAACAACCTTAAAAGAGATGCAAAAGAGACAGAAAACAATCACAAAGGGATGTAAAATGACCACAAAGACGCATAAAAACTACCACAAAGACACACAAAACTACCACAATGATGCACAAAACAACCACAAAGATGCGCAAAACTAGGGCTGACCGATAAATCGCATTTTCATTGTCATCGCGATATGAACATGCTCGATAAACACATCGCAAAAGGCTGTCTGAAAAGCGATGAATAAAGAAAAATCATTTTATTTAGGGATGGTTAACAAAACCGACAGTGGTGTAGTGGTCGTTGACAAAGAGGGTGTACTATTAGGTAGAGATGGGTGGTTACAGAGGAGGAAGTGGGTATACTCTCCTATTCAAATGGCTTTTTGGCTGATAGGTGGGTATACTGTTAACCAGAAAAAGAGGTGGATATACTCCATATACTCGCGCATACCCTCCACTACATCACTGACCGCAGAGATGCAAAACAAGCACAAAAACACAAAACAACCATACTGGGAAGAAAAACAACCAGAAAGAGACGCAAAACGACCACAAAGAAGTTGTTATCTGGAAGTCTTGCTCCTATGTAGGAGGGGTGGGGAGGCCTTTAACATTGTCTGATAATCTGTCCATGGCTGTAGACTATTTGGAGTTCTTCACAAGTTTCCAAACCCGCCCCTGGTGTTACATAACTGTTCTGGTTGGATGTGGAGTTAGAAGGAGCGGTCCTGAAGAGCAGGGACGACAAACGTTTTTTACGGTGGGGGAATCCATTATTGATGAGGATGAAGCTTGTTTATAGCACAACTCGTTTGGATCAAGAAGCCACCACCAGACACTTTGCAGTTATAACTGAACACGTTACATAACAGAGCGGCGGAGTGGATGGAGGAGGAAATCCTTTAGTCTTGTGTCTGAAAAGCATCCGACATGCTCGCTGTGCAGCGTGATGCTATCTCGGCTGCGAGACATGTTCTGTCTTATCATCACACTGTGTGAAACGTGTCATCCTCAAACAGACACATCGTGTCTGATGGAGATTCTTATCACAACGTCAAATCGCTTTTGTCCATCTGACAAGGAAAGAGAAACTAAATCCTGTCAGAAGGGAAAGAAAGAAAACGGCTCTTCAAAGCACATTTCACTCAAAGGACGGGTGACATTTCTGCAGATGTGAACGTGTTTGCCAAAAGGTTTTAGAGGCAGTGAGCAGAGTCGCTGAATGTCAGAAAAATTTTCAAAAAAAGTTTGAAAAAATGTCAGAAAAATGTCTGGAAAAAAAGTACAAAAAAAAAAAAGTGAGAAAAAGGTAAAAAAGAATGTGGGAAAAAAAAAATAAAATAAAAAAAAAGTCTGGAAAAAAAAAAAATGTCTGAAAAAAGGTTTTTAAAGAAATGCCCGAAAAAATGTCTGATAATATTGTCCGAAAAATAGTTTAAAAAAATGTACGGAAAAATGTCAGAAAAAAAGTAAAAAAAAAAAAAAGTAAAAACAACTGTCTGAAAAGGGTCAGAAAAAAGAGTTTGGAAAAATGTTTGGAAGAAAAAGTAAAAAAAAAAAATTGTCAGAAAAATGTCAGGAAAGAAAGTTTGAAAAAATGTCAGAAAAATGTCTGGAAAAAAAATAAAAAAAAAAAAAAATGTGGGAAAAGGTAAAAAAGAATGTTGGAAAAAAAAGTAAAAAAAAAAAAAAGTTTGGAAAAAAAAAATGTGACAAAAAGGTAAAAATGAATGTCGGAAAAAAAAAGTAAAAAAAAAAAATTGTCAGAAAAATGTCAGGAAAAAAAGTTTGAAATAATGTCAGAAAAATGTCTGGAAAAAAAGTAAAAAAAAAAAAATGTGAGAAAAAGGTAAAAAAAGAATGTCGGAAAAAAAAAGTAAAAAAAAAAAAGTTTGGAAAAAAAAAAAAATGTCGGAAAAAAGGTTTTTAAAGAAATGCCCGAAAAAATGTCTGAAAAAAAAAAAAAAAAAAAAAAAATAGAAATGTCTGATAATATTGTCCGAAAAATAGTTTAAAAAAATGTACGGAAAAATGTCAGAAAAAAAGTAAAAAAAAAAAAAAGTAAAAACAACTGTCTGAAAAGGGTCAGAAAAAAGAGTTTGGAAAAATGTTTGGAAGAAAAAGTAAAAAAAAAAAATTGTCAGAAAAATGTCAGGAAAAAAAGTTTGAAATAATGTCAGAAAAATGTCTGGAAAAAAAGCAAAAAAAAAAAAAAAATGTGAGAAAAAGGTAAAAAAGAATGTCTGGTAAAAAAAAAAAAAATGTCTGAAAAAGGTTTTTAAAGAAATGCTCGAAAAATGTCTGAAATAAAAAAAAAATAAAAAAAATAGAAATGTCTGAAAATATTGTCAGAAAAATGTCTGGAAAAAAAGTACAAAAAAAAAATGTGAGAAAAAGGTAAAAAAGAATGTCGGAAAAAAAAAGTAAAAAAAAAAAAAGTTTGGAAAAAAAAAAAAATGTCGGAAAAAAGATTTTTAAAGAAATGCCCGAAAAAATGTCTGAAAAAAAAAAAAAAAAAAAAAAAAATAGAAATGTCTGATAATATTGTCCGAAAAATAGTTTAAAAAAATGTACAGAAAAATGTCTGAAAAAAAGTTTTTAAAAACAACTGTCTGAAAAGGGTCAGAAAAAAGAGTTTGGAAAAATGTTTGGAAGAAAAGTAAAAAAAAAACAATTGTCAGAAAAATGTCAGGAAAAAAAGTTTGAAATAATGTCAGAAAAATGTCTGGAAAAAAAGTAAAAAAAAAAAAAATGTGAGAAATAGAATGTCGAAAAAAAAGTTAAAAAAAAGTAAAAAAAAAAAATGTCTGGTAAAAAAAAAAAAAATGTCTGAAAAAGGTTTTTAAAGAAATGCTTGAAAAATGTCTGAAATAAAAAAAAAAAAATAAAAAAATAGAAATGTCTGAAAATATTGTCCGAAAAATAGTTAAAAAAATGTCCAGAAAAATGTCTGAAAAAAAGTTTTTAAAAAAAAGTAATCCAGCAATCCAGCGGTACATGTCCACCAGGTCCGGCGAGGACACTAGGGGGTGCGCTGCTCCACTCAGCTGGCCGTTCAAGCGGTGATGTACCCCATTGGTGAATGCACCTGATTGGTCTCTGGTTTTTTGCTTGCCGTTTCCAGATACGTTCCAGCTGAATTGGACAAATGAAGTGGGTTTCTTCCAAAGTTATAGTCTTTTTACGACAACATTTTGGAAAAGTAGCTAACCCAAAATTTGTCTAGACTGCTGAAGCCTCATTTTAGCTTCGGCTGAATTTTAACATGCATTTTTACACTAAATGCCCCTCATCCACCACAAAGGAATTGCTTTAAGAAGGGATCTCAATTACATACAACCAATAACTCTTTCAATGAATCTATCATTTAACAAGGATATTAATTAATTCACACTTGGCTGTGGCCTTTCTGTTTGCATGCTCTCTCATTGCGAAAAACTACCCGTAGGTATGAGTGTGAATGCCTGTCTGTCTGTGTGCCCTGTGATTGACTGGTAACCTGTCCAGGAGGACCCTGCCTCTCGCTCAATATGACCTTAGATGGACTCCAGTCCTCCGGGACCCTGCACAAGATAAGTGGGTATATCTGTAGATAATGGACGGATGGATAGACGGATAATTACCTGTCAGTCAACTGTTAACATCTACTTTACATGGATGTTACTGCTATTTACTGTGCAAGTATACCTTGTGGTTTGTTTTCAGATGTAGAAATGGTACTTGTATTAAGGCTACGGTAGGTAATGTTAGTAGCAAGAGTACGCTAGATGTTAAAAATTAACCCGGCCCAGTGTTGCCAACTCTTTTCCAATGAAAGCAGCTAGCAGCACTAGCTCCGAAAGTCCCTAAATCTAGTGATCTAGTGTATCTGATCTAGTGTACGCAGGCAGGCAGGTCGGTAGCTTATTCTTATTAATATGTAATTCCATTTCTGCAAATAGATCGACCTAAATGTTACACACTTTTCCTTTAAGTAAATGTAATAATACTACAGAGTAACAATACTCCGTTACAAGTTAATGTCCTGCATTCAAAATTTTAATTAAGTACAAAACTATTAGCATCATACTTAAAGTACCAAAAGTAAAATTCTCATTTTGCAGAATGGCCCATTTCAGAATAATGTATATTATTGGATTTTATTACACGGCTGTGTTGAATACTCGATCCTGATTGGACAATCACGGCGTTCTACGGTCTGTAATTTCTCTATAACAGACCGTTGCTATGTATAACAGACCGTTGCTATGTATAACAGACCGTTGCTATGGGCGCAGCTCTGATGTCGGACTCTGGCGGACCGTTTTTGTGTCAATATATTGATTTCTTAAGTAAGTAGCCGTGTAATAAGCGGGATAATGTACAGCTAGCGGGTCATTGTTGTGAAAGAATCCCCTTCAGGGCGATGAGAGACCCCACCGGCAGCATCGCCCTGTCGGGGATTCTTTCACAACAATGACCCGCTAGCTGTACATTATCCTGCTTATTACACGGCTACTTACTTAAGAAATCAATAAGTCCCTTCCATAATTATTGATGCATTAATATGTAAGCATCACTTATGTTGCAGCTGGTAAAGATGGGGCTAATTTTAATGACTTATATTTATACTGCCGGGTAGCTTAATCCATAATAATACATAATTTATTAGTTTATTTATATTTTGTATTAATAATCTTTAAAGTAACATTTAACTACAGCTGTCAAATTAATGTAGTGGAGTAAAAAGTACAATATATCCCTCTGAAATCTAGTGGAGTACCTCAAAATTGTACCTAAATACAGTACTTGAGTATATTTTTTATCTGGATGAACAATAAATACAAACAGTAAAACCAGTACGCCTCCTGCAGACCAGTCTGACCCTGTTTGTTTTTCCAATCATTCCTCCCGTTGGTGCCACAGCTCTGTGAGAGGCTTCAGAGCAGGCCATCACTCCCGCTGTGCCACAGGTGAATATCAGGCTAATGCCTCGATTTACGGGGGATCATCACTGCTTGGATGGGATATTGACCGGCTAAATGAGTGATGGGCTCTCTGACTCAGTGGTCAGTCCCAGCGGCTCGGAGGATGAATCACTGTGGGGATCCCAGTGGGTGACGTGTGGACAGCCGGCAGCCACACAACACAGTGAGGGGTGTGATGCTGCTCTCTTGTGGCTTTTAGGGAGAATAACAATTGATGCAGCAGCTTTGAAAGACTGTAGCTGTCCAAGTCCATTCATTACTCTAGAAACGTGCTATATACAGTACTGTGAACTCACACAGCTGGTTGTAAATGATCATTTATAATCTGCAGCCATGCGTAAGGTCACTGTAAAGAAACGTTAAAAGTTGAGATCCAAAATGAGTTTAGATCTTCAGCAGAAGTGGTGGAGCAGATGTAATAATTGTTCAGACGTTGGTATTAGATTGAACAATGAAGTCACACGCAAATAATTGCATAATCTCTTTGATGACAACAGAAAACGTTCAGGTTATGAGCTTTTACTGTTGTTAGATCTCCAAAGATATAACCCTTTTTAACCATTTAAACCCTTTTAATGTAAGTACATATATTTATTTTGAGTGTAAAATCACAGTATCTCTTTGCAAAAAGGTAAAAGGACAAAGAAAGAAGAATCTGATGGTGGCACACTAGATGAAAAGTCAGGAGGCTCACCAAAGTTATAAGGATATATCTTGTGAGGACCATGAATGTCTGTATAAAAGGTCATGCCAATCCAACCAAGAGTTGTTGAGATATTTCAGTCTTGACCAAAGTGTTGGACAGATGGACGGACATTACCATCCCTAGAACTGCTAGTATGGCTAAAGATTAGGGAGCTAAAGATGTGTTTTTCAAACTGAACTTGAATGAAATGGATGTAAAAGGCCCAAAGATCAGATGTGTACTGAAGAATCTGGGTATGTAAAAGGTCCTGCCCTTTCAAGGTTTCCTGGATTCTCGCTCAATCATCACAGTTCACAGTCCTTCCTGTCTGGTGCTGGAGGAGACAGAGCCAGAGAATCGGGGCTGTTCTGCTGACGTTCGTCACACTGTCCCTCGCACGCGACCGCTGTTAATCGAGACAATAGTCCCTCATCAGAAAGTAATCATCAACAACGGGGGGAACCCAGCAGGGGATCCCACATTGTTCTTACCGGGGAGTGTGGCGCAGACGCTCTGCAGAACAATGGAGGCAGAGAAGAAGCCTATTTTTCCTCATCATCATCATTTAATATCCAAAAACAAAAACCTTCCCCAGAGACGGGAAGAGGAGGGGACTTCCAAAATAAATTAATCCGGACCACATTTCCTGTAATCTGATTACTTTTAGTTACTTTAAGTTAACTTTGCAATCTAATATAATGTGATGATGAGACAATTTATACTAATTTATCACCTATAATTAGAAAAACAGCTGGTTTTTTTTTCTACATAAACAAATATAAAATCCAAAGTGATTGGAACACGAATACTAAATCAGTTCCACTACTTTCAGATCTTGCACTTCAATTGATATCTTAACTGTCAGTGATAACATACCAACTGACAGCCTTCTGCACTTCCACTTCAAATATGAAGTACTTTATTACTTATACAATAACTGACATTTCAGCTGCGTTCCTCCTAAACTTACAATTTAACGGGTTAAATAATTTACTCTTCAACTGACACTTCATCTGCTTTCAGTGGTAACACATCATCTGCTTTCATTTCTTACTTCTTAAATGACATCTCAACTGTACCACTTAAGTGTAAAGTGACATTTTCACTGCATTAATCTCTTTCTCTTCAACAGACATTTCAACTCCGTTCAATGCTTACACTTATATCCCTTTCACATCTCAGATCTTCATCTTTGAACAACATCAACAAACTTCCACTGTTCATACCCAATTTACTTTAGATCATCTTACACTTCAACCGCTTACAGTGCACACACTTGAACTGTCTTCAGCACTTCCACTTTAACTGAAACTACATGTACCACTCACACACACCAACATTTCAACTCCTTTCATCTTTTACTCTTCATATAACAATTCAACTGCTTTCACCACTTACATGTCAACTGACATTTCAGCTCCTTTCAGTGTTTACACTTACACTTCAAACCCTTTCAGGTCTCAAGTCTTCACCTTTGAACAACAATAAGAATAAAACTTCTTCAGCTCTTCAAATTACCAAAACATCTACTGTTCATGCACAATTTACTCCAACTACTTTCAACACTTATACTTCGGTCAGCACTTTAACCGACTTCAACCGACTTTCTATCAAGGCTTCCTCTTCAACTGAAATCTGCAGCTCAATGTTTCACCTGCACTTCGACTGACATTTTAGTTTCTTTCAGTGCTTGAACTGCAAGTGCATCTTGTTTCACCCCTTTCTTTTCAACTGACATCTAAATTTCTGTCAATGCTTACACAAAGGCTACATCTGACTAAAACCTTGTTGTTTACCTACTTTGACTGACATTTCAACTCCTTTCAAAGCTCACGATTCAACTCATACTTGCTTAAACTTCTTTCAGCACTTCCAGCTTAACTGCTATTTCAACTTCTTTCAGTATTTGTATTCTGACTGCCACTTCACCTACATCTTCAACTGTTTAAGTATTTCGACTATTAAAAATGTTTCAACAGTAAATTTCTTTCCTAATTCTAATTTATAACGTTAATTCAGAAAACCTTCACCCTCATATTCGGCCACCAGCAGCTGTTTTTCTTCTGATTGATCCATCAAAAGAATCATTATCAGGCCAAAAACTGTGAATGGTTTCTTTGAAATCACGTCAACAAACCTAAATTTGGAGTGACTGGAAAACTCTAAAGAAATAAAGTACATTCATGGCATTCTTTCGACTGTAAACGGAGCCCAGCCTTACTCAGATTTCATTGTGTTGACACTGTAGGATCCATGTTTAGGATATTACAGGAGACGGAGGAAACCCAGACGACGAGCACAGCTTCATCCAGACGGTGGGCGCTGTTTGTTGTCTGTGCTTTATATACTGTACATTATGAGCAACTGGAGTCAAGTCAGCGAGCACAAAGGCAAGGTCAATAATGTGAAGTGATCCGCCGGGTCAAAGGACTTGGCCCGGTTCCAGCCATTGTTTTTTTTCAAAGCAAGCATGCAATCCCCTTGTCTGTAGTCACGCTCAACTCTTTTGAGTATTTCCGGTGGAGGAATCAATAAGACAATAGCAGCGAGTGGCGGGGTCAGCGGTCAGCATGAAGGGGGCAGCTCTGAGAAGTCAGGGGCCTCTCCATATCTGTGTGTAACACAATGTGAAACACAATGACATAGCTGAGCTTTAGACAGCTGTGACCCTGACAAACCAGCGTCCTAAAACCACCTTTACAACACGCTCACATTACAACTCGTCACATACTGACGCTTTGTCAGGACTCCTTAGCGTCACTTTACTGAGGTCGCAGTAAACACGTGGTTAACATGGTAAATTCAAACAAAAACACTTACGCTTAGGTTTAGGCAACAAAACCACTTAGTTAGGTTTAGTGAAAAAACATCATGGCTTAAAATTACTACATTTGTAAAGTGAAAATGAAACTTAACGTTCGGGACACGAACAGCGGCCTTAAGCCATGTGTTTATTGTCAATATCTAGAAGAGTCATTAACTCACATTCTCAGGAATTTACAGGTAGACACTTTGAAAGGTGCTAAATGCAAGGTTGGGAGCATTTCTATTGCCTCCACGTAGCTCTCAACATGACGGAGATAACAGTGTTAACCTTGTTGGGGAACCGGAGGGTGGGGGCTACGCTTCCTCAATGGCGC
The DNA here is from genome assembly GCF_015220745.1 of Sebastes umbrosus. Lineage (NCBI taxonomy): Eukaryota > Metazoa > Chordata > Actinopteri > Perciformes > Sebastidae > Sebastes > Sebastes umbrosus. The sequence goes on along the minus strand of NC_051283.1, from coordinate 26,186,714 downwards.
TGTCGGTTGAGACAGGGTTATTAGCTGTAACCGCCGCATGAGCGAAGTGCAGAGCGGCGGCCCTAAGCTAGCCAGTGAGGCACGCTCACATGCACCAACATGCACTAAAAAGGCAACCTCGGTCGGCTATGTCAACAAAGCACGGAGAAGCTCAGATTACAACACACACAGAGGGAGAGAGAGTTCAGTCTCTGCTCAGGTACACATTACTCCCTTTATATCTTTACAAAGCAAATAGTTGCTACATTAATGCTCTGGATATCGTATAGAGCACCTTTAAGTCCCTAACAAATAACGGCATTTTTGTACTACTTACATTTGTCTTCCTCTCTCAAAGTGTCAGGCAGCAGGTGAGTGTGAGGCAGCAGGGGAAGGACCCAAATGCAGACATTCCAGCCAGACAGGAAGAATCCAGGCTTCAGGCTCCAGGCCCCAGATTCCGGGCTCCGGGCTCCGGGCTCCGGGCTCCGGGCTCCGGGCTCCAGGCTCCAGGCTCCAGGCTCCAGATTCCAGATTCCAGGCTCCAGGCTCCAGGCTCCAGGCTCCAGATTCCAGGCTCCAGGCTCCAGGCTCAAGGCTCCAGTTCTCCAGGCTCAACATGGCTGGAAAGCAAGCCGTGAAGCAACATTGACAATCTGGCCAGGAATGAGTGGAAATGGGCCGGTTATTGGCTATGCGGCAGGGATGATGAGAGAAACTGGAAACAGGTGATGCAGGTGAATGAGAGAGTTACTGGGATATAATATAAAGGGGAGACTCGTGGGTACCCATAGAACCCATTCTCATTCACATATCTGGAGGTCAGAGGTCAAGGGACCCCTTTAAAAATGGCCATGACAGTTTTTTCTCGCCATAATTGTACGTAAGTTTTGAGCGTTATTTAGTCTCCTTCACAATAAACTAATATAACATAGTTGTAGCAATGGATTCCTTAGGTTTTCGTGTTTCATATGATGCCAGTGTCTTCACTCTAGCTTTAAAACTCAGCCTGGTACAACTTAAAAATCACAAGTTGCGTTAATAAGTTATAGAAATTAGTGGCGTTAAAACAGATTAGCGTTAACGCGTTATTATCACGTTAACGTTGACAGCCCTAATAGAAATATCATTCACATGTTGCAGTGATGAAGGTCATTTAAGGTCAGTTAAAAGCACAAATATTATTGTCCCTGCTGTACAGTACATTTTTTCCAGTTTACCAAACACACATCAAACACCCATAAATACCAAAGGCCACATTCCGTGGTCTCTTATGAAACACTTCCTGTCCTCAGAGCAGCCGCTGACCTCTTATCAGCTCTGCTCAGCCTTTTCTCTCTTATTGGTAATAAAGCCACCGTGGAAACCAGGAGTCTCTCTGCCATTAAAGAATAAAATAACAAAAAACAAGGTGATAACAACTCATGACCTTTGTCCTTTCAAATCCACAAGCATGCTGATTAAATTCCATCCCAGTTATTCATAGCCGTCCTTCTCTCAGCGTTATAAACACATCACTTTAGACAACCGGCTCTGCTGAGGTTTGGGTATGTTCGCCTTGAAAAGCCTTGAAAAAGTAGCCAGCAGTCAAATCCTTTCAAGCCAGGGAGGAAAGCACATCACACGGGTGGAAATAGCAATGAAATGTCAAATCAGATATGAGAACTAGTGTCTGGGTCTGAATTGTGTTTTGTTCAGTCATGGAGTCTTGGGCACAATCAGAATGTTTTGGGAGGTCCTGCCCCTGTCATTACAACCATGAGGCATCACGTACTGGAAGCTTTTTTTGGGAATGACATCACCGAATGAAAACAGCCAACTTCCTGAAGACAAAACATAGCTTTTGCCTCTCTAGAAATGGTTGCTGCAGGAGAGCACGTACGGCAAAGTGAAGCGTACGTCTCTCAGCTGTGCCAGGAGTGCCGGTGATCTCCGTCTGCCTCGGTGCCACCAGACGACGAGCCAGGAATGGAGACGACGCTTCTGACCCCGAGGACAATAGAAACAGAGACGCAGTGAATAATAATGCATTCACAAACTGGGCTTTGTATGCCAGCTTGATGCTGCCTCTAACTGCATTCACAAAGGGGGCAAACACAACAGTGTGATGAACACTAATGAGTTTGATTCTTTACGTTCAAAGTCAAGCAGCCACTTTGGTAACAATGTCAAATAGGCCCGCCGATTAGACTGTTATCAGGCCATTAAATAGGCGTAAGCGGTGGTTATAAGCCCTATAGATGTGGGTCAGTAGGGCCCTGCTACACCCACATAGTAGGTTTTATCATCTATTCACATGGTAGAGCACCGAAAGAAGGTATAAAGGAAGACGACAGCGTCCTCTAGCGACATAGCAATTATGACAGGAGCAGATGTAGAAGTAAGGCGCTGTAGGATAGACAGCGTGAAACTCCATGTAGGGGGGAGGTCGGTGACGATGAATTGGACGCAAAACACAGGGTTTCACCTCCTGTGTGATACAAACAGCATATAGTTGTGTTTGAGTTATTTTAGGCCAAAACACAATGTTTTTCCCTAAACTTAACCAAGTGTTTGTTGCTTAAACCTAAATTAGTTGTAGTTTTGTTGCTTAAACTAATATAAGTTGTAGTTTTGTTGCCTAAACCTAAAGAAGTTGTAGTTTTGTTGCTTAAACCTAAAGAAGTTGTAATTTTATTGCCTAAACCTAAAGAAGTTGTAGTTTTGTTGCTTAAACCTAAAGAAAATGTAGTTTTGTTGCCTAAACTTAAAGAAGTTGTAGTTTTGTTGCCTAAACCCAAAGAAGTTGTAGTTTTGTTGTCTAAACCTAAAGAAGTTGTAATTTTATTGCCTAAACCTAAATAAGTTGTAGTTTTGTTGTCCAAACCTAAAGAAAATGTAGTTTTGTTGCCTAAACCTAAAGAAGTTGTAGTTTTGTGGCCTAAACCTAAAGAAGTTGTAGTTTTGTTGTCCAAACCTAAAGAAGTTGTAGTTTTGTGGCCTAAACCTAAAGAAGTTGTAGTTTTGTTGTCCAAACCTAAATAAGTTGTAGTTTTGTTGCTTAAACCTAAAGAAGTTGTAGTTCTGTTGCTTAAACCTAAAGAAGTTGTAGTTTTGAACCATCTATGGTGCTTATAGGGACCGATAACGACTATTTAATGGCCTGATAACAGTCAAATCGGGTGCACAGAACATGGGCACTTTGAGGGGGGAATTACTTGTGTTGAAAAGTCAAATACTTGATTATTCCGTTAGGTTATTCTATGCTTTTAATAATTTAGTACACAGCAAAACTCTCAGAGCATATTCACTGTAACTTCGAGAATATAAAAACCCAGTATATAAAAACAAACACAATGTCAGAGTTAATGTTAATCACAGCCCGTTATCAGCTCTAAGAGCAGACAAATAACTCCCAGATCAACTCTTGTCAACTTTAAATAAATCATCTCATAAACAATGGAAAATCTGCAGCATTCCTCATTTTAAGGCTGATTCAGGTCGCCATCCTGACAGATTGAATCCACACGACGCAGCAGATTTTCCAGCCTTTAGATATCCTTCCAAAAAACTATCTGAAAGAACTCAAATTACTCTGCTGAATGTGGACTTAGATTAAAAACTTTGGCTTTGACTTTTTTTCACTGACAACTTTGCTGAGTTTATCTAAATCGGGAAGGACATTTTCTGTCCTCGGCTAATGAAGTATTTTCATGTTCTCTCACCTCTAAAGTGATGATTGGAAAAGAGGAGGGAGGCGAGGGAGAGGAGCAGACCAAATCCTGAAAGAAGAGGGATGAAGAGTGATGGTAAACCAGAAGACACAGATCTATGCAGTCAGTTAAGAACGGAAACTCCTGAGCGTTTATACTGCAAAAAGATTTTTAATTCAACCGACTGTTGAGTATGTACAGGAGGAACAATTTGTACATAAATAGGCAATAGTTATAAATATCAGCGGCTCGGCTGGTACAAAATTAAAAAAAGAACATATCGTACATTATCTACAAGTGCCACTTTGGGTTTTTGTACAACATTGTCTCTTGTTGGATTGTCCGTATACGGTAGTCCCATTCACACGTTATCTGAGCTGCAACTGCACGCCATGCAATCACAGCAGGAACACAGTAAGTGTCCAGGGAGGAGGGCGGAGGGGGGATATGTGGCATTTGGACGACAGTAGACTGAGGGGTTAGTTATGAGCCTATGACAGAGACAGGATTATTGAGCTGGGCGTCTCGCTGCAGTGCGATGGCATTTTTAAAAGTCTAGAGGGGATTATTAGTCGCTGGGTGTCTCCTTAGATATTGCAGTACACAGCCACTTAGACGGCGGCTGAATCACACAACCTGGAGCGGAGAAACACAGCATTCATCATCATTCAGCGATCATGATGTGAATGCTCCATCACCAGTGGTTGAGTTTGTTCATATCAGCTGTTGCGTTACACTTCTTCAGGTTGTACACTTTGGCGATATACAGCTCAGGATGTACAGTTAAGTGCACTCATCTAACAACTTCAGTCCTTTCCTTTTGCAGTTTCATTGGCAGAAAAAAAAATCAAATAAGAACCCATTATGTAAGACATTGCTCAGTGAACTGCTCCTCCGAGCAACGGGCGTCACTAACAATTAAGTCCTCTCCCTTTCTGACGCTTTAGGGGTCCGCTAAAGAATGTGACTCTAATTAAACAAAAATAAATGTCTGTTATACTACTCACAACACGGCGACACTCGCATGTCTCCTATGAACTGCACATACAGTACAAACAAACATGCCCCTCAAAGAGATTTCATCGCTATGACAGGAGGTGAGTCATCAGCAGCAACTCACATTTGGTCCCTGAAATTGAGCTAAAACATTCAAGCAGGTAGTACGGGCAATGTGCAGAGCGTTCAGTGGATAAAAAGGGGACTCCAAATTACTTCTCGGGAATTTTCACTAAATTTTTTCAGGGGGGGAAATTAGGAAAGAAAACATTTTTTTGTCAAATGTCTGTATCAAAACACTTCATCATTTCATCAAAATCCACAATCATCTTCCAGGCTGCTGCTTCATTTCTGTGCAATATCGCCCTCTTGTGTGCTGAGCTGGTACAGAAGGTGAGCTGTGTCAATTACATAACTCCTATGCGTTTACCTTTAGAGCTACAAAACCACGCAGCACACACACTTACTCACACAAACATCTTCTTTTCTTTTTGTTGTTGTTGTACCATAAGTCTGGGGGGCCGAGCCAGTGTGCAAATGTTTCTAAAACTAATAAAAACGTGGCTGTGATATCAATTAAATGACACAAAGATGATAAATAAAGCTAGAATGTGAGCGATACTTTGGCTTTACAACCTCTCACCCTGCTGCACATGAGATAATCTGTTAGAATTTAGGGAGGACTCAACGGGCCGAGCAATGAACATTATACTTAAAGCTGTAGTAGGCAAAAACGTTATTTTTATAAAATGGTCACTATATCCTGACAGTAGTGCATGAGACAGGTAATCTGAAAAAAAAAATCATGTGCCTCTGTGTCCTCCGGTGCTCTTGCAAGATTTCACAGACCGGAGGAAAACAACCAATCAGAGCCGAGCTGGAGCCTTGACGTCTCTGAGCAGCTGTCAATCACTCACGAACGCCAATCAAATGGTCAAACTAGGCAGCGCTGATCAAATATGAATCAATATTCTGTTACTGCAAAGCCTATTTCTCGCATAAATGTAAAAATATAAAAATGTAAAATTTGTGACCCGGATGCCATGTTGAGATCAGTTGAGGAAATACCAAGCACCTCCTGCCAGCCGGAGCAAACTTTCTCATTTTACAGCTAAACAGTACACTACAAGATGTTTCTGAAAACATGTGAGAAGAGAAATAGGCATTACAGGAAAATAATATTGATTTATATTTCATCAGCGCTGCCTAGTTTGACCGTTTGATCGGAGTTTGCGAGTGATTGACAGCTTCCTCCGTTGAATGAACAGCCAATGAGAACGCTCTCTTTCTGAAATGACCTGTGATTGGTCAGAGTCAGATTTTTTAAAGCCTGTAAACAGAGCCATGAGGAGTTGCAGAAGTCTAGTTTTCTCTCAGAACACTTGAATTATGCTGAAACGTTATTATGGATTTTTTGCCCATTGATGCCAAAAACATTCTGCCTACTGCTGCTTTAAATAAAGTCAGTGCATCTCTCTATTCTCAGTGAAGAACTCAAACTAATGCATAAACACAATAAACCAGTTTTGAGTAATTAAAGTAGCTTCAAGCACATTCCTCTTCTTTGCTTTACCAAAACAAGGTTATCAGTGTCACTGATTTCTTATCGTGTATAATAACTGTGATTACTGGATTGGGTCACACTGGAGTAGTATCATCGCACACTGTGCTAAAAACAAGGCAGATTCATTTCAGTGCAATATGCAAAGTTAAACTTAAGGAACATGGGTTAATAAAGAAAACAAAGAAAAGATAAAGCCATAGAGAAATGGCCATCTGAGCAGCAGAATCCGTCTGACCTTCACCGGGGAGGGATGGCTTTCCACGGGGGGGAATTCACACTGTAGCAGTGCAGACAGTGTTAGTAACACTACCGACGTTATTACAGACAATCTGCACCAATCGCAGACACAGAATAGTTTGTCTGAATGTGTGACTGTCGAGCAGCAAAACAGCCCCCGTCTTTCGAAAACCTGAATAAGAAGAACCTGACCCTGATCTCACGCTAACCAGACCTGAATCAAACCTGCTCAGTCCAAACACATCTGAGGGCTCATCCAGGCCTTTCTCTGTCTGCTTTAAAGGAACAGTTCAATTATTTTTGGAAAATGCGCTTATTTGCTTTCTTGCCGAGAGTTAGATGAGAAGCGTGACTTTCGGATCCAAACTAACGTGGCGTCCACAGCAGTACATTAGCTTAGCTTCAGTGTAGGTAAACTGTCATCTAAGTTACTGTATGTAACATTAATAATGCAGAAACCTATGTCAGGTCACGTAGGAAAGCGTTTTTTGGAAGAGCTTGGGAAAATAGCATTTTGACGCTAAAGCGTACGTACAAAATGTGAATGTTCGGATTTGAATAAATAAGGAACACAACTGGGGAACTACAGAATGATACAAAAAACAAAAAAAACAAAACAAAAATAATGTACCCGCCCTTTAACATAGAGATATATGTAACGTGTTAATGATTGAGCTTTAGAACTAGTATGCAGATTTTGTTACCTTTGGACAGAGCCAGGCTAGCTGTTTCCATCCGTTTCCAGTCTTTATGCTAAGCTAAGCTAACTGGCTGTAGCTTCTTATATACCATACAGACATGAGAGTGGAATCTCTGCATCTAACGCTCAGCAAGAAAGTGAATACGGCCATTTCCCAATGCGTGGAAATAACTCCAGTCGGAGTTCTCGTTGGCACACAATGAATCAAACCAAACGTAGCGCCGATGCTGGTTTTTCTCCTCCACGTCTACCGACCACACCTTCACACCTTCTCAGGTAAAGAGCGTCTCAAACGTTTACAAAGTGCTAAATTTCAAAGCTGCATCTCGCTCGCGTGTTGGATGGTGCAGCTTTAAAACCTTTTAAGGAAAAGGAATGATCATAACAATCTGTTCTTGGAGACCTACAGTAGAGGTGATGTTTAATACTGAAGAAAAAATGGTGTTTTTGCTGATGAACAAATGTCGGGTTGTCACTTCCTAAACACCGCTCATTGCTCAACCTTTGTTCTCGCGCTGATCACCGAAGGAGGTCACCATTACAGGTCGTTACTCTGCTGTTTTTCTATTTTAAAAAGAGGGTTTTGTTTCCCCCCCCACAGGTGCAACAGAAAGCCTTCAAGTGTCAGTGGCCATAAAAGGCATCTGGATGTCCCAGAGAAGGCTGTTGGCACAAAGAAGTGATGGAAACACCCGGAAACATGGCTTTCAAGTCAAGAAGCTGAGGATGGCGCCGTCTCCGCCCCGGTGCTGCTGTCTCCGACGCAAAGAACAACCGGCCTGCGTCGAGTTCCCTCTGAGTTGCAGTGTGATTGTGGCAGTAACAGAGCAGGAACACCGGGGGGCGCTGTCTGTCTCCTGCATCCAGCCCCAAAAGGTCCAGAGCATCTCTGCCTCCTTCTCCTCCGTCAAACCACCTTAAAAGTCTCCGATTGGCTCGCTTCATTCGTTCTCGTCTCAGCCTCTGTGCTTCAACTCGTCCAGGGGGGGGGGTGAGGTTCTGCTTCACAGAGTGGCGAGGACGCGTGAGAAGGATATGATGATGGAGAGGGTGGTCTGGCCCACGCCGAACACCAGAGCCTCCAGCGGTGCCATGTCCTTCCCTGCGACGCGGTACACCCCCGCCACCGCTGCGCCTGAGGGAGGACAAACACACACACACACACACACATCACCAGCGTTAATACACACAGCGAGTAAACAAACAGATGGGCAGACACAGCTGTCTGTCACGGCCTGTCACCATTACTGCAGATTGTCCGTTCACAATGAGGACAAACACGTCCGTCCTCATCTCTTCAGCTTCCCGCCGGGAGTCAAGTACTCTGCACAAAAGTCTGGTTTTGTGTTTGGATATTTATTTAAAAGATGGTTGAAGGGCGGTATTCAATACACAGACAACATACTGTGTTCACGCTTATCTTCACAATACGCTGTTTGGGCCATCGTCATGGAAACAGACAGCTACAAGAGGAATCTCTGACACCAGGACCAAAACAGAGCGGCCTTATTTTGGGTCAAAACTAAACAAAACTGAGAGATAAAGTTGGATTTAAAGGCCTTATAAGCTGTATTATTTTGTCTGGGCTGCTTCCTTTACTGTAGTTGAATGTGGCCTAGTTGGGAAAAAGGTGATTTCACAGATTTCTATCCACCAGTTAAGTGGTGTACATCATGTGAACGCTGGGAACCCGAAGATTAATTTGAGATGTCACTGTGTGTCAAGTTGTTCTAGTCATTAATAAGAGATAAAAAATAATTAATAGATTAATTAAAGTGTATAAGGGTTTAGAACATTATGAAAGAAGTATATGATGTCATCCCCATGCTCTATTATGTCTCATAAGTTGTTGCAGCTATTTTTGAGTTGATACCAGTTGTTACACAGATTTGGTGCTAAATTTAATCATTTTTTTACCACTCGAGAATTGATAAAAATTATCAATAAGCCCTCCAAAACACCACATTAAGACACCATAGAAAAAGCCATGCTGTGATTTGGGATCAAAAACTTTTGACATTTTGGAGATTTCTGCAAGAATTGCAATTTTTCGGCGATTGGATGGCGAGCACTTCTCTTTTGTAAACTGCTCAGAAACCCCCTTATTGTCAATCTACCTAGGAAAGCCATCCATCCTCTGAATGCTCTAGGTCTCTAGTTTGTGGCTGTAAAGTTTCACCACGGGTCATTTTATACAGTGAGGTCAAGTTTCAAAAAATGGTCTCACCTCAATGAAATGTCTCCTATGGGGACTTATATCATCACACATGAATACAGTTGGGCTCATTGGATCCACAAGAGTCTCAGCTTTACAGTGATACCCAATTTATGTAATTCCAAGACTGTTTAAGGACCCCGGTATGCAGAAATACTACACATCATTTTAGTATAGGCAAAAATAACACATTTGTGCTGCATGCAAACAACAGTTTTTGTCCCAAACTGCATGAGATTATCATAAAGTGGGCATGTCTGTAAAGGGGAGACTCGTGGGTACCCATAGAACCCATTTTCATTCACATATCTTGAGGTCAGAGGTCAAGGGACCCCTCTGAAAATGGCCATGCCAGTTTTATTTAACCTTTTCCGTGACAAGCTAGTATGACATGGTTGGTACGGACGGATTCCTTTAAGGTTTAAGGAAGTAGTTTTCATATGATGGCAGTATCTTTACTCTAGCTTTAAAACGGAGCCCGCTATGACCTCCAAAAGATGGATTGCATTAATGCTTTGACTCTAACATTTCAACAAAATGAAATAATTTTGTGTGAATTTTGAACCCGGCTTTATCCAATGTTCACATTTCTGTTCTGAAAATGCCTCATTTGCATATTTAAACATTTCCTGTGAAATGACCTTAATGTGAGTAATCAACTGGGGAAGTTCCACGGTGACGATTAGTTTTCCTTATTCACCTGTAGCGTCTCCCCTTAACATTTGAAACCAAGTATTGGGGGTTTTTAAAGGTTGATGTTTTTCTGTCTAACACTACATGACCTTTTCTTTCCTCCTGCTCGGCTGAGATCGCCGCCTCTGCTCTGCCACACTGTGACTTTAAGCCAGCCTGGTGTGCACGTTGAGGGTGATACTGAGGGGTGTGTGCTCAGCTCACACAGTCAATAGTCTGCTCTCCCTGATTGCTACACATTAATAATAAAGTGTCTTTCTATTTTGGGGGGCCGGCTTGCATCTACGATGGAGAGTGATTCATTCAGTGGAGCTCAGATAGATTTAGGCCCTGTGATCACACTCTGGTACGCTGAGAGGAAGGTAACGACAGACAAAGCCAAGGCTTAAATAATATCTGGTGCATCTGGTGACAGACTGACAAACTGTTGGTGAGCCAGAAAATGCAGGATTATGCTAGAACTGGGATATAATATTTATTATTTTTGGTTTTGTGCCATAATTTCAATATTATAATTTTGTGACTTTCAGTGGTGTCATATAATTGCAATTTAATTTGTGATGAAAAACTAAGCAAATTAATGAATGAATGTGATTTTTTTCTTACATTTGCCATATCACTATATAAAGGCTACAGTGCAGTATATCAATACCAGAAAAACATTCTTATTAATATTATTATTAAAGGGCCCATATTGTAAAATGTGAGATTTTCATGTCTTTTATATAATAAAGCAGATTTAAGTGCTATATAAATACTGTTAAACTATCAAAACCGTCAATATACGGAAAAATACACACAGCCCGTATTCAGAAATCGTGCGTTTGAAACAAGCCGTTAAGATTTCTGTCCATTTGTGATGTAACAAATATACAATATATATAGATCATTACACGGTATTAAACGTAAACATTATAAATGTGTCCCAGTTTATTTACTGTTGCAGTGTATGTAAATAACATCAGCTGACAGGAAGTAAACATGGACCCAAACTGTTGCCTAGCAACGCAATTCCGTTGAAATGAGCTAAAACGGAGCGTTTCAGACAGAGGGTGAATACAGGTATATTCAGGCAGACAGTATGAGGAAAATAAAGTTGTTTTTTTTAACATTACAGCATGTAAACATGTTCTAGTAGAAACACAAAATACAAGTATGAACCTGAAAATGAGCATGATATGGGACCTTTAAGATATTTATTTTTACCAACATTGCCCGGCTACATATAGGATAGGATAGGTTGTCGGGCAGCGAGTCTCGCGAGTGTTTTTGCAGATCTCAGATCAGATTTTGCAATTTACATGTTCCCTCTTAGACACAACCTCTTGCTGTAAGACTCTCCCTGCCTGGTAAATGCTCACATTATTCAAACTCCGTGGCTGAGTAGTGCTCACCATAACCACTAAACCGAATAGCGGGAGTGCCCCTTTAAAGGCTCCTTTCATTTCAGTTTATATTATGATTGAGCGGTGCATTAAGTATGAACAGAAATTAATTAAATTACCACAAACTAATCTGCCAGGGCCCCTGGGGGTCTGGGCCCACTTTCCCCAATTTGTAATCCAGCCTTGCAGGTGTCATGTTGGCACTAGTTTCTAAACATTTCACAGCTCTATAATGTAATGCTATGACAGAGTTTTAATATGGTGTTTCTTCAGAGGCTACATTACACTTCCATGTTTAGTCATTATTTTTCTTGAGTGCACATACAGTACCTCGTAAATGCATCAAATAGCCACCCTTAAATTATCGTCACTCGAATCGAGCCAAAAACAAAGAGATATTTATATTTTCTCAGTATCACCCAGACATAGTTGAAGCTTCCTGTGTTACATAAAGAAAAAGGGAAGGTAAACAAATAAACACAAGAGTCTGAAATCTCTCTGTCAACTCCTGTCTTCCTCTGTTTGACAGGAGGAGAAACACAAACTCCCTCCGTCCCGCTCTCTTTCCCTCCCTGTCACCTCCCGTCTTCTTCTGGCTGACTGGATGCCGAACTCTGTTGAGGTCAGTCTAACAAAATTTTTTTAACAAACCAATAATAGAAAAAAAAAAGAGTATATCTGGACTTACTGGTGATGACGCCTCCGGAGAGGGAGGCCAGGAAACCCACGCTGACCAGCACCACGGTGATGAGGCGGCCCCTCTTGTGGCGCTGCAGCATGACCAACATGAGCAGCCCCACCGCCCCGTGGACGAAGAGCGAGGAGAAGAGACACCACAGGAACACCCAGTACCACATCTCTGACGAGGGGAGAGACAAAACACATCAAATACAGACTGAAAAGAGACAAATACAATGTGAAAAAGACTCTTTTGATAGCTTATATTCCATTCAGAGCAATATATTAACACTTTAATAAATGCTGGAATGATTAGTCAGGTAGTAGTGGTGGAATGTCACTGAGTCTATTTACTAACTACTATACTTAAGCGATAGCTGGGGTGTGTTGAAGTGGGGTTATATGAGGCACTTATCCATAGTCAGTGTATTACCTACGGTAGAAGACAGTCCGCACGGGAGCAAATCAACGTACTACTGTGGACAGCAAAACCTATTTTAGACACCTAAAAGAAAGGCCCCCGTAAACAAATCAATCCGTATAAGTGTACGCTACATTTAGAATATTTCCGCTGATTTACCTCGCTGTGAGACGGCTATACAGTCTATGTTTCTGACTGGGAACTGAAGCCGTCACGGCCGGCCCGGCTATGTCAACAAAGTAGGGCTGCAACTAACAATTATTTTCATTGTCTGCTTATTGTCTCGATTAATCGATTAGTTGTTTGGTCTATAAAATGTCAGAAAAGAATAAGAATAAAAGAATAAAGAACCAGGAAACATTCACATTTAAGAAGCTGGAATCAGATCTTAAAAAGAAAAATTCTAACCAATTGATTGATTATCAAAATAGTTGGCGATTAATTTAACAGTTGACGATTAATCATTGCAGCTCTACAACAAAAGCACGGAGAAACTCAGATTACAACACACACAGAGGGAGGGAGACTTCATTCTCTGCTCAGGTAGACATTACTTCTCTATATCTTTACATAGACAATGGTTGATTGCTGCTATATTAATGCTCTGGATATCATATAGAGCACCTTTAAGCAAAGATGGAGTGAAAATGATTGATCCCTTAGGATTTCCATCTCAGTGAAGAAAAGGATAAATGTTCCTCCCTAGATAGAGAAAGAAAAAATGTCCTTGTCATGCAAATTCAGAGATTTCATTGCTCAGAAAGAATGCTATCTCCCTACGTGGACCACTGGGAGGTTTCCTGATGCATTTCTACAGATTCACACATAACAGACCTCGTTTGAGTATTACAGCTACAGATCACGACGCACAGACACTCCTGGAACCTGCACGAGTCTGCGAGGGAGGATTTCAATCTACAGCCGCCACAATCTAAGTCAGGGCTCATCGAGGATGCAGCCGACCGTGGTAATGGACCTGAGGTCGTGATGTATAAAACTGCTCCGAGCGAGATTTCACACGAGCTGCAGAGAGCTAAACGTTGAGCGGTAAATGGGAAATCTTGTCTGAGGCAATAGCTATAAATGCCTTTTATATTCAGCTGGACTGTTGAAGAACAATTCAACATTTGCGCTGCTCATGCAGACACAAAAATGCGGAATTTGTTCAATTCCCAAACTGCCAACAATCATCTAATTATGCACCAAACACAAGTAAGAAAATGTATCATTGTGCTGCCTTCATAACTGATTTCATAAGAAAAGAAAAAAAACTATAGCTGTCAATGTAAACGTGAAAACGCAAATTTGTTTTAACGCCACTAATTTCTTTAATGCATTAACACAACTTACGATTTTTAGCTTGTCACGAGCTCGGTTTTAGAGCTAGAGTGAAGATACTGATATCATGTGGAACTACAAAAAACCTAAAGAATCCATTGGTACCAACCATGTTATACTAGCTTGCCAGGAAGGAGGCTAAATAACAAACAAATTTAGAATTAATTTTGGCGAGGAAAAACTGTCATGGCCATTTTCAAAGGGGTCCCTTGACCTCTGACCTCAAGATATGTGAATGTAAATGGGTTCTATGGGTACCCACGAGTCTCCCCTTTACAGACATGCCCACTTTATGATAATCACATGCAGTTTGGGGCAAGTCATAGTCAAGTCAGCACACTGACACTGACAGCTGTTGTTGCCTGTTGGGCTGCAGTTTGACATGTTATGATTTGAGCATATTGTTTTATGCTAAATGCAGTACCTGTGAGGGTTTCTGGACAATATCTGTTATTGTTTTGTGTTGATAATTGATTTCCAATAATAAATATATACATCCATTTGCATAAAGCAGCATATTTGTCCACTCCCATGTTGATAAGAGTATTAAATACTTGACAAAACTCCCTTTAAGGTACATTTTGAGCAGATACAAAATTGATTTGTGATTAAGGGTTATTAACTATTTTAATCGATTGACAGCCTTAAAAAAAATCTTTATAGAGGCCGGACCAAATCAGGGGTCAGCCCCGTTCTAAATCTCTCTCATCCTCTTCCTCCTCCTCATCCCTCTTTCTTTCTTTCTGTCTAACAAACCAGCTTCACATAAAGAGCTCTGGCCTCGTCGCACTCCGCCAGCGGAGGGGCCTCGCTTTGAACCACTGGCACCGTGGGAGTAAGGAGAGGCCAGCTGGCCATGAGATTATTCTCGAAGAAAAGATCGACTGAGGAAGAAGAATGACCAATCCTAAGCACAGGAATGTTGTGTAAAAAGCCCAGGCGTGTTTTGTTTGGATGATGGGATATCAACAGGAAATGTGACATTGTTGTGTGGTGTATAAACATTCTATCACTTAGTATTTCTCGAGCCCAGAGGGAGCTCTTTAGCATATCCATCTAACCTAGTTGTTCCACGCTCGGCTGACTGAGCGCCTACATCTACTTATTGATCCGGCAATCAGCTGTGGAGCTGGTCGGAGAGAGACAGTGACAGCACGGTAACACAACGGCTCTTTGTCCAGCATGACTGGGCACGCCAGTTAGATGACGCTGCTGCATCACTGCCGTCTTTCTACGACCATCGCCGTCCGTCGAGCGAAAGAGGAGGGAGATGTCTGTGACTGGACGGACGATAAAACAGTCAGAGAGATGGATTCTGGATTCTGCTAATTACGTTCTCGCTCCTCCGTCCTCCGGCCCGTGACCCGGAAATCAATCGAGGTCTGCCGAAATCAAGGATTTCCCAATCGTTTAAATGCGCCTCGGAGGAGACGAGGCTCCTGGAGGAGCTTATGCAACGTTCGGGTGACATCGTTCAGAGCGGGATTATAAGCAGCCGAGTGGGAAAAACTGTTCACGTCCGACTTCTAAACTCGAGTCGGACATATCAGGAATATCTGACAGCTATGATATCTCCCACTTGGTGAAAATAACTACAGAAGGCTCGATATAGTTATAGTTAAACACAATCCAATATTAACACTAATAAACTCAGCTAATCTAAACAACACTGTCCCGTAACAAAATTACATTCCAACTAGGGCTGTCAGTCGATCTGTTTTTTTTTTATCTGTTCAAAATGTACCTTAAAGGGAGATTTGTCATTTGTCATCTTGAGGCCAGAGGTCAAGGGACCCCTTTGGCCATGCCAGTTTTTCCTCACCAAAATGTATTGTAAGTTTGGAGCGTTAATTAGGTTCATTAGGTTTTTTAGTTTCATATGATACCAGTATCTTCACTCTAGCTTTTAAACTGAGCCCGCTACAACCTAAAAATCGCAAGTGGCGTTAAAATGAATTTGCATTAACACGTTATTATTGCGGGAACTTTGACAGTCCTAGTTCCCGTACAAACTAAACTGCATTCTCAATTCTATCTAGGGGGAAACATATTTTAATTAAAAAATAAAAAAAATGCAATAAAACGACTTGGTTAGGGTTAGTAAAAAACATCATGGATTAAAATAACTATGTTTGTTACGTTATTAAGCTACGGACGTAAATTAAGTGAACGTTGACTTTTAGTTTCACACGGGACACGAGCAGCGGTCTCCTGGGTAGAAGACCTGTGTTTGTTTGACCCATCCATCACACCGACCTCCTCCCTACAAGGACTTCCGCGGACTATCATTATAAACGTATTTGTGATACGTCAAAATCAAACATAATCGGCGACGGAATTACATTACAGCTCGTCCAGCTGCTGCCGTCTGCAGTGTTCTCCCTCAATACTGGACCAATTTCTAAAATGTTTGTCCCCATTAGTCAATTAGACACAAAAACATGGGAAAATAGTGTCCAGGTTGAAAAACACCGAAGTTACCCTTTCAGTAGGTGATCTGAATATTTCATCCACCATTGCTGAGCACAGCCACTGACGGGCGGGGTCGGACACTAAACAGCCACCGAGAGCCAGACGTCAGTAAAATCTGTCACTAACATTTAAACCAACATTTAAATGTTTCTGTTCCACTTCTTGATGGATTACAAGCTTGATGTAATGTGATCAAGATTTAAATGAACAACTAGAGAAAGAAAGTCGGCAGGGTGAAATGTTTCAGTGAGAATACACGGCTGGTTATTTACTCCGGCTGATAGAAACCACTCTTGGCAGGTCATTTTTTTCAGTTCAGCAGATGCTGGAAGCCGAAGCTGAACATTTAATTTCAGGGGACGGCAGTGCAGGTGGTCACAGCTCAGAAGCAGAAACCTATGATGGGGTGAGAGATGCGCTCCACTCGAGTGCTGTGTCATGTTCAGAGATACACAGAAAACAGAGTCAGCGCTCCGGCATTAACTTCTGCTAATCCGGCAACTACAGAACGAGGTCTGCGTTCGCACGGCAGC
The DNA here is from genome assembly GCF_015220745.1 of Sebastes umbrosus. Taxonomy (NCBI): domain Eukaryota; kingdom Metazoa; phylum Chordata; class Actinopteri; order Perciformes; family Sebastidae; genus Sebastes; species Sebastes umbrosus. The sequence goes on along the minus strand of NC_051283.1, from coordinate 26,169,811 downwards.
TTTAGAGCTCGCCTGTCAAACAGTGGAGCATAAAAAAACAAGCAGGGGATCATGTTATCTGGTCGCTTGATAAGAGGTCAGTTTCTGCACGAGCCGCTGCAGAACACGAACGAGTCAAAGTGACAGGACTGCAGGAGCTCTGCAGGGGTGCTGCTGAGTTCACCCATCAAGGGGAAGAATGATGGGTTTGTCCCGGACGGGGAGGCAGAGAGAGAGGCGGGATGTGGCCGGCCGGTAGAGATAAAGCTGGAGCGGTCTTTATCTCTTTGTCCCGAACACTGCACGGTGAATCCAGCAGTCCCAGCTCAGGGAAAATGGTTTGCAGTCAGGGTCCCTCAGAGGCTGGCAGAATCACCAACATCTTTTAAATCACTTCTTAAAACTTATATCTTTAAAGACGTCTTCAATTAATGTTTTGTTTTTCCATTTCCACTATGCTTTATGTGTTTCATTTGTTTATTTTTACTGTTTTTATCTCATTTCATAGTATTTGCTTTATTTTATTTTATTTTTTTAATTTTGTTTTCCCTATGTAAAGCACTTTGTAATGTTGTTAAAGTTGGAGCAGTATAAATAAGGTTTATTATTATTATTATTATCATAACTATAAATCTGTTTCCAATTAGGGCTCGACAATAAACCAAATTTATTGAAGTACCGGCATTGAGAATCTCCTGCAGAGCCTACATTTACTCTCATCCCAGTTTTCAATAAATAAATAAATAAATAATATTTGGGGGCCGCGGAACAAGCTGTCGATGAGGTTTTGCCTAAATTACAAGAAAACATATTAATTGGAATTTACAGTATATGTGTCTTCTTGTGAGAAAAATGAGAAAGTTTGCTCTGGCTGGTGGGCGGTGCTTAGTATTTCCTGAACTTATCTCAACGTGGCTACTGGTTTCTCATTTTACAGCTAAATAGTAGACTACAAAATGTTTTTGAAAACATTTGAGGTGATAAATAGGCATTAGAGTAGCAGAATATTGATTCTTATTTGATCAGCGCTGCCTAGTTTGACCGTTTGATTGGAGTTCACGAGTGATTGACAGCTGCTCAGAGACGGCAAGGCTCCAGCTCGGCTCTGATTGGTTGTTTTCCTCCGGTCGGTGAACTCTTGCAGATACCATTATAGGAGCACCGGAGGACACAGAAGAACATGCACTACTGTCTGGATATAGTAACCGTTTTATAAAAAATACTAGTCAGTTAAAAGTCAGTTTTCCACAGGACACTGTAGTTCATATTTGCAAACCAAACTGTGTTCCTTTTATGGTTTGCTGAAGTGAAACTGCTGCGGGCACACAAATCATAAACAGGAAATCCATTTTTTGAAGCGACTCCCCGGGGCCCTCAGAGAAAGGGCACAGGGGTCGACGTATATCAAAAGTTTACATCTGCTTCGGGAGCGCTCTCATTGTTTGAGGGCTCACACGCTTTCTCTCTCCCCCTGACCTCCTCTCACGCCCCGGTAGGTCGTTTTTCACCTGGTTGAGTGCTGGGGGTGGGGGGGAATCGGGTGGCAGTTTCCTGCACCCAGCTCACAACTAATGTCAAGCTCATCTACGCTCACTTCTACATGCACCGCAGCTTCCTGCTGAGTCAGCATCATTAGCTATACCTTCGTCTTTTTTTTCCGCTCTTGCTTGATGTGTTTCTCAACACACAGGATGTCAGCTGCATTTCGTAAGATGGGTCTGTGCCAACTCGGCTATGACCACATGTGTCCGCCTCCGCTTCGCTCTCACTCACTCTGCAGGGAGGAATCCGAGAATGTCTATAATCTAGTGTTTGTGTGACAGAGCAGCCATGTTGTTCCTGTGTACATCATCACCCCTTTTTCCCCCCATTGTACATTTAGCAGGGAGAAAATAATGAAAAAAGGTTTTTTGAACAGGCAATTTTGTCCTTGCTGAGGAAGTTAGGCCTGCCTGTAGCGGAAGAGATAAAATGCCCACACACTGCTTTTTCTTGTTCCTACTTTTATGTCATGTGGACTTGACTGACCCCAGATCGTCTCTATTGAAGCTCCTTAACACAGATCCCCAGGAAAAGGTGTGGATCATCACCTTTACCTGGAGAAGAACACTGTCATCATGTCCATATGAAATAAAAGCATATAGGGAACACCAGTACATCAGCTTGCAGGCATTTTCTGACAGTAGTGCATGAGACAGGTAATCTGAAAATAATCATGTTCATCCACATACCTACATATTACACCCTCCTAACAGAATGATACGCAAGCAAGCGTCTGTGACAAAATCAGTTTGATTGCATCATTTTCTATTGGAATGTCCTGACAGGCCGCGAGCAACGAAGCGCTGCACAGCGTATCTATACGTTACTGTACCTCCTCATTTTACTACAAACGCCTAAATAAGGAGGCAGCCGGCTGGAGGGAGATCACCAGGAGATCGCCTGAAAGTTTACTACTGTTGGCTGTATTTTCAGTAAATATTGCAGTATAATACCCAAGTTTTCTGTTTAGAAAACACAATTGTCGGAAGATAGCAAGTACGTAACGTAACAATGTAACATAATGTAACGTAACAAGGTAGCGTAACAAGGTAGCGTAACAAGGTAGCTTAACAAGGTAGCTTAACAAGGTAGCGTAACATAATGTAACATGGTAACGTAACAGCGTAACAACGTAACAGCATAACAACGTAACGTAACAACGTAATGTAACAACGTAACGTAACAACATAACGTAGCAACGTAGCAATGTAACAACGTAACGTCACCCTTCTTTTAAGTGGTTACATCTCAAGTCTGATCTTGACCGCACAGCTGATAGGTACGTGGTTTGTGTACATGGCATAACAGAAAGTGCATATTTAACGGTGTGTGGACAGAGAGTGTCCAATGTTATTAAGCTATAAGTATATAAAAAGACCACGTAGCGTAACAACGTAGCGTAACAAGGTAACGTAACAATTTAGCGTAACAAGGTAACGTAGCAACGTTATTATGGAATGATGCCAAAACCATTCTGCCTACTGTGGCTTTAATATGCTGTCATCTGTATCAACCTTTCATTTATCAGCCCATCATGATGCTACAACCACATATTTTGCAGTTTATTAACACCCAAAGTTTTAACTCGCCTGGCCCCTATACCATTCAAAAGCTCATTGAGAAAAGCCTGGCTTTTTAACTAAACCTCAGTATTTGTGGAGTCTAGACCATCCCACACTGATGCCCCCTGTGGAGTTGAGGATGCTGCCTCTAATTGCCCCCCTGATTACTGGACTGCAAGACAAAGGGAGGAGGAGGAGGAGGAGGAGGAGGAAGAGGAGGGCAACACTTCATTTACTACACAGTCGAGAGGCAGAAAGATTAATTAGCTGCATGTTGTGATTACTTCAGTGACTCTGCACGCGTGGACAGACAGAGGAGTGGCATTTCTACTGTGTGGAGGAGGGAGGAGGGTGAGGTGGTACAGACAGATACACCCAGTTTTCCTTCATCTCTCTCTGCACACTAAAAGCATGGGAGGTGAAAATATCACATATTTATTCTGCTTTAAAAAAAAATGGATGCATATGCAAATGCATCTAGGCGACACACCTGCAGTAGTGATGGAGATGGAGATGGAGATGGTGATGGAGATGGAGAGGACTCTGAGAACATAAAGGCACCTTTTCATTCCGCATACCTGTGAAGTGCTGCAGCGTCGTGCCTTGCACCCAAAGGCTCAGCACCTGCTGCACCGACAGGTTCACAGAATAATCCCTGTTGGTTGTCATGTTTCTGTTTCTGGTTCTGCTGCTGGAGCCGCCTCCACTCCTCTTTATCGAATAGCTGTACTTGGCTTTAGACGGAGGCATGGAGGAGACCGGGCTGGCATGGAGAGAGGAGAGAGGTGTGTTAGTGTTCAGAGAGTGAGGCGGCTCTTCCTCGCCTCGCCTCGCCTCTACCGGTGCCTCTGCTTCGGCTTCACGTCCGTCTCCGCTCCGGGAAGAAGGGAAGGGCCGCTGGCTGGTCGGTTCATCCTCCTCGGTGGCTGCGTGGAGGAGGAGGCCATGATGGAGAGCAGAGAGAAGCTCAGCTCGGCTCGTCCTACAGCCCGGCTACATAACCCCTTAAAGGGCCAGTCACCTGCTGTATGGAGGAGGAGGAGGAGGAGGAGGAAGAGGAGGAGGAGGGTTACCGTTTACAGTGACACATCCTCGGTTTACTGACGTCGCTTCATGAATGAGGAACAAAAGATAGTTTTTTATGTACATCCATGGGTCAAATGCGTGCGTAAAATGCGCAACCCCATCATGGCACACTGGATAGGCTCTAAATAAAACACTAATGATCCTCATCAACACACCAGTATCTCTATTACACCTGGTTGAGACGTGTTAAAAATCTTCTTTTTTTTTTACAGACAGCTATTACCTTCCATCTTCATTATTGTTTTGTATGAAGAGTTCATTTACAAAAAAAAAAACATATAAAGGTCATTCTTAAAATGAATAAACCAACACCAGTTTGATTAATATTTCCTGCAGTGCAAAATAAAACACAATAATGAAAATCTGTATTTCCTTTCTTCATGAATCTTTATGAAAATCTTTTTGCAGACTTAAGCAAACTTGTTCGAGTTGTGGACTTGATGGCACAACTCGAGCAAGTCTGCTCATGTATTTATATTCTATACGGAATTAAAGAATAATGATTATAAAATTATTTGTCGTACGTGGGCAAAACATGCAAAAGTATGATCCTTTAAGTACACAAGATTTTTTTTATTGTTTTACCTCCTACAGTTATAACTTAATCAGCCAAACAATGTGGTTGCTAAGCGACAGAGCCCCTGAGTACCAGCTTTTCCAAAGGCATTGAACATAGACCACAATTATATTTTATACATATTTGAAAAATAAACCTTTCATACATGTAATGTAATGTTTGATTTGCTGTGTATATATAAAAAAAAAAAAAAAAAAAATCTCCATCATGCCATGCAGCTACTACCGGGGCGTTGCCCATGACGACGGATGGATGCAGGAGCTCTCCGTGGTGCTGATTGGCTCACCCCAAAACGCCTGATATACTGTATATTGAATGATATGATAGGAGGGATGTGAGCAAGCAAGGCACAAAATGAATGGGGATTCTTTTAGTGGCAGGATTTGGATTGAAAAAAAAAAAAATACAAAACAGAAGAATAAACTGAAATAAATCCAGATTTTTTTTAAAGGTCCCATAATATGCTAATTTTCAAGTTCATACTTGTATTTTGTGTTTCTACTACAACATGTTAACATACTGTAATGTTAAAAATAACTTTATTTTCCTCATACGGTCTGCCTGAATATACCTGTATTTACCCTCTGTCTGAAACGCTCCGTTTTAGTGCATTTCAACAGAATTGCAACAGAATTGCAATAGAATTGCAATAGAATTGTGTTGCCTGGCAACAGTTTGGGTCCATGTTTAATTCCTGTCAGCTGATGTTATTCACATACACTGCAACCAGAAAATAAACTGGGACACATTTAGAATGTTTACGTTTAAAACCGTGTAATGGTCTAAATATTGTATATTTGTGACTTCACAAATGGACAGAAATCCTGACAGCTTGTTTCAAATGCACAATTTCTGAATACGGGCTGAGTGTATTTCTCTGTATATTGAGCGCTTTGATAATTTCACAGTATTTATAAAGCACTTAAACCTGGTTTATTATATAAAAGATATGAAAATTGTACTTTTTATAATATGGGACCTTTAAGATGAGGTGGACTAGAATATACAGTATAGACCCCACAGTGAGAATTGAACGTCAGCGCCTTCAGCCCCAGTAGGATTGAGGCAGAACCTGAGAACAGATGAAAGCTATTTTAAAATAGTGTGAAGCTTTTACACTTTGTCTGACATCTTTTTTTTTCTCACAGCGTCATGAAAGAAAAAAAAAAAAGAAAAGTTGGGATGTGGGAAGGCCGGGAGGGAACCTGCGTGTGTTATGTAGACGTAGCTGGATGTTCTGGAACATTTCTCTGAGGAGTGCAGTATTTTAAGAAGTGTCCCAGTTCAGAGGTATGAGGGCGAGGAAACGTCTGACATTTGACATCTTTTGAGTCTGTAGAATTTTTCCTCTAAATGCAGAGGTTAACAGAGTGGGTTTTAATAGGCTGCTGGATCACGAGGGAATTCACTCACATGTCCCTGTAAGTTCAGCTACTGTTATTAGAGAGGCAATAACATACAGACTATATGTAGAGAAACGTGTCGTAGTGCAGTGTAAGCTGCAGAAAGGTGATGTTAAGGGAACATACCAGTGAGTTTTTGCTCCTTAAAGGTCCCATATCATGCTCATTTTCAGGTTCATGTTTGTATTTTGGGTTTCTACTAGAACATGTTTACATGCTTTAATGTTCGAAAAACACATTATTTTTCTCATACTGTCTGTCTGAATAAGCCTGTATTCATGCTCTCTCTGAAACGCTCCGTTTTAGCGCATTTCAACGAAATTGTGTTGCTAGAAAACAGCTTGGGTCCATGTTTACGTCCTGTCAGCTGATGTCATTCACATACACTGCAACAGGAAATAAACTGGGACACATCTATTATGTTTACATTTAAAACTTTGTAATGGTCTAAATATTGTAGATTTGTGACATCACAAATGGACAAGAATCCTAACGGCTTGTTTCAAACACACAATTTCTGAATACGGGCTGTGTGTATTTCTCCGTATATTGAGTGTTTTGATACTTTCACAGTATTTATATATCACTTTAACCTGCTTTATGATATAAAAGACATGAAAATCGCACTTTTTACAATATGGGACCTTTAATAACAAATTCTGTACGTTTTAATGTATTTTTTACAACACGCCAGACAGCCATTACCTTCCATCTTCATTATTGTTTTGTACGAAGAGTTCATTTGCAAAAACAACAAACAGATAAAGGTCATTCTTAAAATGAATAAACCATCACCAGTCTGATTGATATTTCCTGCAGTGCAAAATAAAACAATAATAAAAATCTGTTTTTGCAAATGGACCCTTCATATTTTTCCTTTCTTCATGAATCTTTATGAAAATCTTTTGGCAGACTTTAGCAAACTTGTTCGAGTTGTGGACTTGATGACACACCTCAAGCAATTTCTTAGTATTCTATACGGAAGTTGAATAAAAAATAATGATTATTAAATTATTTGTTTTACGTGGGAAAAAACATGTACTATCCTTTAAGTACAAAACAATCCATGTGTAAATGCTTGTATCCCTAATGTAAAAACAATAAGTGATATATTGATGTTTCATGGTTAATAGATGGGGATAAGACCATCAGAGAGAGTTTCCATAACTGGTGAAATACTTTCCTTCTTCTCCTGAAACATCCTGTTTCATCACAACCTATTTTTTAATATCCTCTCACGCCGTTCTCTTTCCCCCCGAGGGCTTGAAAGCTAGTCTGAGGAAAAAGTTCAGCCAAGAGGTTAAAGGAAGAGGAAAAACAACTCAACTTTTTTCCTTTAAACTTTAAAAAGCATTGAGACGCACTGTTGTTGTTGTTGTTGTTGTCCATCATCTCTCAGTGTGGTCATATGTAAAGCCTGTGACAGTACCTTACATACAAGTCTGTAGGATTATAGAGAGAGGGGATAATAGTGGCATCATCAATGTGTGCAAAAACATAAAATGTCACAGAATGATGCATGTTTTCTAGGATAATATGGTGTAAATATAGTACATCATTTTTTCTTTGCCGACCCACACGTTGTACGAAGCCGGGAATGAAGACTGGAGTGCAGCTAGCTGGCTAGCATATAGTCCATCTCTGCACTCTGACCCATGCTCGGACCCCATGACACACGTTGAGTCACAGACCCCCTTATTTGCATAATGAGGCAGAAATGCATAAAGAAATGTATAAAGAGAAAAATACAGAAATTAATACGTTTGGGGAAATAAGTATAAGGGGTGAAATGCAAAGGAAAAATCGTGCATAAATAAAAATAAATAAATAAATTTAAAAAATAAATGCAAAAATACATAAATAAATACATAAATAAATAAAAGGGAAAATTATACAGAAGACTAAATAAATAAGGGAATTAATATAAATATAAATAAATAAAGAAGCAAATTAAAACAGAAATATCAATTTATGTCACATTTTATCAATTAATTAATTAATGGCTACATTTATTTTTAATATTTTTTTTGCTGCATTTAATTACATGTTTATTTATTTATGGAGTCATTTATTTATTTATTCAATTATTTTTTATTTTGGCAGGTTAATGTAATATAATGATGACTTGGTTACTGCCGGTATTTCGCCAGATTCGTCTATATGTTGCCTGGAGCTGTAATGTATGCAAAAACACATAGATAACGTACAGATTTACAGCATCATGCATGAACCTTTTTCTTCTGTCTACAGTTCCCATTTATCATATATAAGACTACATTGTGCGATCTAATATGATAATATAGGCTACATTTACAAAAGGATTACAAAAACTTGTAAATGTAATTTTCACTCACTCCACCATCCCAGCAGAGGTTTTCTACATATAGTAAACCTAATAAAGTTTTTCAGCTGGGCATGTGTTGGATAATGTATGAGCTTGTCCACATGTAATAAAGGACTAGGACTGGTGAGTATCACACAGCACAAAGAAGAAATGGAAAATGGAGCATTATACGGTTTTGTGTTTTAAAGTTCTGACATGGATTTACATGCACTATTCTCTACGGCCTATCTGACAGCTGGTCTTTGGGGAAACCAGCAGACAAGACAGCAGAGATTCATTGAAGGCAATGTTTGGTTTGCAAAGCAAATGTCAACCTTTGTTTCCTGTAAGAGCTCGACTTCTCAAACAGAATATCCACCACCAATACTCTGCACATACACTGACCACCATGAAACTCTTTAGAAAGCCGTTTTTCACTCGATACTTTACAGCCAATCTGTCAGCATTAACTTAACCAGAGAGTGTTTACATGAGTCCATACTCAGACCATTTTGGTTTTGGAACATGTTCAACAGTTTGATCAAAGCAAGTCAACGTCAAAATCATTGAATAAAAGAACATCCATCATGCCAGCAAATGTCCGGTGTCACGATGCCAAATCATCGGGTTGTAATCATGTATAAGAGGATGTAAGATCAATGCTTAAAATTAAAAGTTTATGATCAGCGTCAGTCCAAAAAATACCATACATTTAATAACAAATGTTAAAAGAACAGATATGCCAGTGTGATTGAAACGTATATTTAAACTCCTGGCATTGTAGAGTAAAACAATGAGTAATAGAGAGGCCTAAATCAAACTGAGATACACCAACCAGGCTGCATCAAGGTGTCAAACAAAAGAATAAACGTCATCATTGGAGGTGACCTGATGAACATTATGATTTATGAACTATACGGAAACTTTAACATGCTATTGTTTGAGATTCAAAGTTAATTATTGACCTAAAGGTAGCTTGTTCTAGGGCTTTCAATCATCTCACATGATCTTCATCAGCAGATAGACTTTGCTCCGTTATAGAGCTGTCAAAGTTAACATGATAATAAGGCAATTAATTTCTTTAACACATTAACACAACTTGCGATGAAGATACTGGCATCACATAAAACTGGTAAACCTAATGAATCCATTGGTACCAACCATGTCATACTAGTTCGTCGCGAAGGAGGTTAAATAACGCTCCACACTTAGGCTAAATTTTGGCGAGGAAAAACTGGCATGGCCATTTTCAAAGGGGTCCTTTGACCTCTGACCTCCAGATATGTGAATGAAAATGGGTTCTATGGGTACCCACGAGTCTCCCCTTTACAGACATGCCCACTTTATGATAATCACATGCAGTTTGGGGCAAGTCATAGTCAAGTCAGCACACTGACACACTGACAGCTGTTGTTGCCTGTTGGGCTGCAGTTTGCCATGTTATGATTTGAGCATATTTTTTATGTTAAATGCAGTACCTGTGAGGGTTTCTGGACAATATTTGTCATTGTTTTGTGTTGTTAATTGATTTCCAATAATAAATATATACATACATTTGCATAAAGCAGCATATTTACCCACTCCCATGTTGATAAGAGTATTAAATACTTGACAAATCTCCCTTTAAGGTACATTTAGAACAGATAGAAAATGTGCGATTAATTTGTGATTAATCACGATTAAATATTTTAATCGATTAACAGCCCTAATTTATACCAAATAAATTCTCAGTGTATTTCATTGTTGTTATGAGGAGGGTCTGCAGGGTAAAACGAACCGCGTTGAGGGAGGTGGAGCTACGTGGGTGGGGGAGATGAAGGAGCCGACACATCAATGGTCATGGCAGTGGGATGAAAGAGTCCTTTGACTCCCCCCGCAGCTTTGCTGCATCTTTGAATTGATCTGAACCGTCTCCGGGCACGGGTCTGAGAACAAAAGATGTATTTACTTTTAGTTTACTGTCAGCTAATAACCACAAATACAAGATATTTTTCCCTGATCCCCGAGAGAATGCAGCTTTGTTCAGAGAAGGAGGGGATTTTCACGTGGAAAATAATAAAGTTATTAACATATCAAATGCAGTCTGTGGCGGTTTAATGAGCTGAATGCTAAAATAAAGGTCAAATAAGAATTAGGTCAAAACATAATTAATGATCCTTGCTGATTAAAATGTAATGCAAAACGTCTTGAAATATTATATCCCAGTTGGAAAACTGCTTGCTTTGATCAGTCAGACGATTCCTTCAGTTGGCCAGTAGGTGGATTCCTTCTCCCATTTTTCTAACGTCTCCTCGCCTGTTCTAGTTTTCCACAACAGATCTGGCTTTGCTTTTCCAACAATCATGTCCATTTTTAGATATTGACAAAAACAAAATGTTAGTGGCTTAGAAGGTGATTAAAATGACAATGTGTGACTTCTTTCAGTTTGGCTTTATGCCGGTATTTGACTCTTGACTCACTGCTGCTGTCATTGTCTCTGTGTGTGTCACCAAGCAAAGGCTTCAACCACATCTGTCATTGCATACTTTTGAACTGTCCGTCGCTGCTTTTGAAAATCTGTAAATCCCCCTTTCCCATGAAGGGGACTTGACAAATGTTATTGTCTGAAATGGGGATTTTTCTGGGGGGGCAACATGAGAGGGCAGATCCATGCTGGCATTGTGCTCGCCCACAGAGTCAGCCCGAGGTTCTGTACGGACCTGCAGCATTTTGGACCCATTATCTGAAGGCTTTTTTTTTTTTTTTTTGATCTCACGTATATATTGAGCCTATTGTGTTCATGTTTGCCTCGGTGTAACCGAATCCGCAAGGTGAGATATCTATTCATCTGTGGGGTGCTGTGGTCTCTCACCACCTTTCTTTTTGTCTCTGCACCCCCCCCTCAGGCAGATGGCCTTGACTCAGGTGAGTCACCAGTAAAGCAAAGCCCCCTCATCTGGCTAACATCCACTGTCACAGTGTGGACATTAACTGGAACCAACCGGCCGTGAGATGACTCAAGGTGCTGCTGCTTTGCTGTTAAACAAAGACGAGCTGAGTCTATCTTTCTTCTTTGGATGAGCATCTTTTTTCATTCATAGAAATAAGTTTGCAAACACAAAAACAATCAATTCACTTGTATAGAAACAATCTAAAATACTAAGAAAAGTTAAAATACACAAAGCTTAACCTGAGTCCCACAATAGACCCCTTTTTTAATTAATTAAAATAAATTATGAAAGTGTATAAGGGTTGAGCACATTATGATAGAAGTATATGATGGTCATCCCCATGCTCTATTATGTCTCATAAGTTGTTGCAGTTATTTTTGGGTTGATACCATTTGTTACACAGATTTGGTGCTAAATTTAACCATTTTTTACCACACGAGAATTAATAAAAATGACCAATAATCCCTCCAAAATACCACACTAAGACACCAAGACCTTGAGGAACACCATATAAAAAGCCATGCTGTGATTTGGTATCAAAAACTTTTGACATTTGACTGCTCAGAAACCTTTTATACAGTGAGGTCAAGTTTTTAAAAAAATGGTTTCACTATAATCAAATGGCTACTATGGCAACTAACATCATCACACATAAATACAGTTGGGCTTATTGGATCCACAAGAGTCTCAGCTTTACAGTGATACCCAATTTATGTAATTCCAAGACTGCTTAGGGACCCCAGTATGCAGAAATACACTATTTTAGAATAGGCGAAAATAACACATTAATACTGCATTCAAAAAACTGCATGTGATTATCATAAAGTGGGTATGTCTGTTCCACTCACATACTTTGAGGTCAGAGGTCAAGGGATCCCTTAGAAAATGGCCCTGCCAGTTTTTCCTTTACCCCTCAACTAACTGGAGCGTTATTTAGCCTCCTATCCGACAAGCTGGCACGACGTTGTTGGCAACAATGGATTCCTCAGGTCTGGTTTCATATGAAATCTGTATCTTCACTCTAGTTGAAGTTTTCTATAAAAGAGGTATTCAATGTTGTCAGTATTATCTCATCTTCTCCTAAGGAGTTTAATTTACGTAGAAAGTGGAGATGCTGCTGAGCCCTTTTTTTCCACAATGACATCTGTATTTTCACTGAATCTCAATCTGTCATCAAACTCAGTTCACAAGTATTTGTAGGTCTGGATGATTTCAACACTTCTGCTATAAAAACGGTTGGAAGACTGTTTTAAAGTGTTTTGGTGAAATGATAAATTCTCTAGTTTTATATCACCAGTCCGCAAATATTTGCATTATAGGTCCATTTCCTTGATCTGACTGACTGAGTGAAGACATAATAACACTGGCACTATCAGTGCAAACTGTACGCCCAACAAAAGTTGAAGAAAGACACTAGAACTCTATTGTTTGGTGGTACACAAATCTAAAGTCAAACAGAGTTCATGAGGGCAGGCGCTCTGATTCCCTTTTGTTGTGAGAACAAGGAGCTCCCAGAGACTGAAGCCGGGTTATTGTAGCTCACCTTTGATGGTTCACTAAAGGCAGGTGTTCACAATCGCAGTTTAAACAGCGACTGTGTTTGAAGTGGCCCGAAGTTATACCGAGGTTTGATCTCTCCTTGGCACTACATGAAAATAGCTGCACCTGAGAGACCCGGTGCTTGACCACAACCAACGGCTACACCTGCGTCTGACAACATCTGGCTCCCGGGATGTCTTGATCTTTTTCTTATACGCCTTCATCATCCGAGGAAAACTTCCAACCACATTTTGGTTGCTGCATTTGGCGCTCAATTTCTTCCAACAACAAAATACTTCCTTTCAGTTTTCAGTTCCTTTTGTGTCCTGGGAAAGGACAACAAAATGACACAAATAATGAACAGCTATGTGTTGGTAATTTATTGCAGCGAGTGGTAAAACTCCGGGTTTATGTGATTAGAGGGATCTCGTCTCTTTGAAGGGTTACATCAAAACGAGTGTTGAGTGACCAGCGATGTTCAGCTGTGGGAAACCCGTAGTGAGATCCATATTGCTTCAGGCAATGTAATTCTGATGAAAGACAACCGACTGCCGAGAAATGTTTAGCTAAGGCTCAAGACTGGAGCAGCGTGCATGAGTCACTACGGAGAAGACGAGCTGCTTCATGTTGCTGCACGTGGGCTGGTCTGGTCTTTCATTGAGACAAACTTTTCCTCAGGGCACAGATTTTCTGTTTTGGTCAATGTCGAAACAGCGAGTTAATCATTACGCTGCCGGAGGAGTGTAATTTACTTGTCTTCATTAATAACTTTTTACTCTGATGGATTTTTATTGCAGAGGAAGAACAACACCACATTCTTGTAATGGAAAAACAAGGAAAAGTGTTTGAGCGGTACACCGATCAGCCATAACATTAAGACCACTGAGAGGTGGAGTGAATAACGTTGATTATCTCGTTACAATGGCACCTGGCAGTGGGGGGGTTATATTAGACAGCAAGTAAACAAAGGGCCAAATAGTGATGGCTAGACGACTGGGTCAGAGCATCTCCACAACTGCAGCTCTTGTGGGATGTTCCCAGTCTGCAGCGGTCAGGACCTACTAAAAGTGGTCCAAGGAAGGAACACCGGTGAACCGGCGACAGGGTCAGACCCGAGGCTCATTGATGCACATGGGGAGTGAAGGCTGGCCCGTGTTGTCTGATCCAATAGAAGAGCTGCTGTAGCTCAAATTGCTGAAAAAGTTAATGATGGTTCCGATAGAAAGGTGTCAGAACACACAGTGCATAGCAGTTTGTCGTATGGGGCTGCGTAGCCGCAGACCGGTCAGGGTGCCCATGCTGTCATAATGTCTTTAGTTTGAAGTAAGTAAGTCATAGGTGTGTTAAGACCAAGGGAAGGCGTATAAATCCCACAACATTACACGGACATTCCTTATGTCATGAGTACGCATTTTAACGTTTCAGCTTGCCATTTGTACGCCGCTATTCGTGTCTCATTTGTATGCCATGCAAATGTCCATAGTTAGGTTCAGGCAAGAAAACCATTTAGTTAGGTTAAGGGAAAACGTCATAGTTGGGCTTAAAATAAGCAAGTAAACTAAGTAAAACACGTACGGAAACAACGGAACACAACTACAGAAAACACGTCACAAACATCAATAGGAAACACGAGACAAAAGTCACAAACACAAAACAAAAACAAAACACCAGTCAACAACAGTGTCAAACACCGTTATCCTGGTTAATAGTCCGGTGTTTGTTGAACCCATCCACCTCACCACCTACTAGGGATGTGCATTACAAGCAAAAATGCTATTCGAAAATCACTGGGAATTATTCAAACAATGGTCACCATCTTAGGTTTGGGTGTTACTGTACATACATTTGCAAGTGAGCACTAAAAAGCAAGATCGTCAACCTCATGGTGGTGCTAGAGGAAACACCAGAGTCAGCGAGAATCATCCTCTTTGGACCATTAATGTCTGTACAAACTTTTATGGCGATCCATCCAATAGATGTTGAGATATTTCAGTCTCAACCTAAGACCGGAAAAATGTCTTGATGCATGTCAAAGTTTTAAAAACAGACATGTATAATATGTCTCTGTAAACTGCAGCGTAGCCATGTGTTCATACAAGGAAGCAGCCAAAATCTGAGACTTCACTTATTCTAACTTAACCCTCCCCTAGAGGACGTATCCATCCCAGGGTCACTATAACTTGTCTGGAAGGAGAGGGATGGATGCCAGCAGTATGTGGGTGATGCAGACAAACCTTAACACTAAACTTTCCAGAAGCATAAATGTTCCCGGCACGATTTGAGTCAGTCTAGCAGCCAAAAACCATCCAGTCCCAACAGGCCTATCAGCGTCTGGGATCGGGCCTTACAGCTCCGTCTGTAGGAAGGGGGAACTCTGTGACCCGTATGAAACTGCTGTGTAGATTACACTCAGGCTATCAGGACTGATTCCATCAGAGTCCAGGTAGGCTACGAAATGCGACGGACTGTGCCGGTTTAACACCAGAGGTATACTCAACGCTCAACAAATGAGCATGAGGTATTTATGGTGCTGATTAGACGTCTACGGGTTGTCACAAATAGCTCTTGAATTACCAGTAAAGACTTCCACTGAGATAAGAGCCCTTATGTTTTTGTTGTGGGAGTCGAGGAGAGAAGATGAGAATGATTTAGACAAAAGCAGCATCCCTATCACCGGCTAAGAATGTGTCAGAATCTCTGGATAGACTCAATAGACAAAACTCAGAGGCATTGAGAGCAGTGGGATGATGTTGTGCACCCTCTTTGTCCCTGAATAAAAGACTGACATTTCTTTATCACAAACACAAGCTTCTGTCTAGACTTTCAGTGTCCTGACTACCACTGCTTCGGGTTTTCTACCTTGTAGACGTGTTCTGGACATGAATGAACGAACTATTAAAGCAGCAGTAGGCAGTATATTTTTGGCATCATTGGGCAAAAATTCCATAATAACCTTTCAGCATATTGTAATTCAAGTGTTCTGAGAGAAAACTAGACTTCTGCACCTCCTCATGGCTCTGTTTTCAGGCTTTAGAAAATGTAGCCAGTGATGGGAGACTTTGACCAATCACAGGTCATTTCAGAGAGAGAGCGTTCCTATTGGCTGACCATTCAACGGAGGCAGCTGTCAATCACTCGCAAACTCCAATAAAATGGTCAAACTATAGACAGCGCTGATCAAATATGAATCAATATTATGTTACGTTAATGCCTATTTCTCTCCTCAAGTGTTTTCAGAAACATCTTCTGTCTACTGTTTAGCTGTAAAATGAGAAGAATTGCTCCGGCTGGCGGGCGGTGCTTGGTATTTCCTCAAACCTTCTCATTTTACAGCTATGCAGCTTTTTAAAAAAAAATAAAATTATACAAAAAATAAAATGTAAGGAAAGGAAGAGCACTTGAATGAAAACAAAAAAAACAATTAATCTAATAGTTTTTGCCAATTTTGAATTTTTGAGTTTTAAGTTTTCAATTGTAATGAAATATGTTTTAAAGGTCCCATATCGTGCTCATTTTCAGGTTCCTATTTGTATTTTGTGTTTCTAATAGAACATATTTACATGCTGTAATGTTAAAAAAAACCTTTATTTTCCTCTTACTGTCTGCCTGAATATACCTGTATTTACCCTCTGTCTCAAACGCTCCGTTTTAGTGCATTTCAACAGAATTGCAATAGAATTGCATTGCTAGGCAACAGCTTGGGTCCATGTTTACTTCCTGTCAGCTGATGTTATTTACATACACTGCAACAAGAAATAAACTGGGACACATTTAGAATATTTAATGGTCTAAATATTGTATATTTGTGACATCACAAATGGACAGAAATCCAAACGGCTTGTTTCAAACGCACAATTTCTGAATACAGGCTGTGTGTATTTCTCCGTATATTGAGCGTTTTGATAGTTTAGCAGTATTATTATTATAATATAAAAGACATGAAAATCTCACTTTTTACAATATGGGACCTTTAAAATCAGTATCTTTAAAAGTGTAAAAGGAGGGTAGTCTTTTAAGCCATATCATTTTATGGATATAATATTTCGCTAAGAAGTCTGCGAGTGATTGACAGCTGCTCAGAGACGGCAAGGCTCCAGCTCGGCTCTGATTGGTTGTTTTCCTCCGGTCTGTGAAATCTTGCAGATGCCGTTAGGAGCACCGGAGGACACTGAGGATTGGACCGGTCTCATGCACTACTGTCAGGATATAGTGACCGTTTTATAAAAATAACTTACTACCTACTGCAGCTTTAACATGAAGCCTTTTAAAATGTAATCTGTACGATTTTCCCCTCTGAGGCACAGTCTCAATAGGACTGTGTTGTTACATGTGACCAACATCTCATATCTGTAAACTATAGAGAGGAAACTTAGAGAATGGAGTGAAATTTAGCAAATAGTCTTCCGGATACATATCGCCATTGAATTTAATCATACTGACAAATACATGGGTTTTTATCCTGGATTGAGGTGATTGAAGGTAACGCTTATTTGTATGTTTGGCGACACTTAATACCGTTTTATCTTTTTTAAAAAATTCAATGTTAACTTGTGAAAAAAGCCTCAAAGCACTCTACGTTTATCTCCCTAATGTGACAGACAGAGTCACTCGTCTCCGTCTCAGAGATGCCATCTTCACTGATAAGCCTGTCTATCCTCAAAGAGAGAAAATTATCCATCACACAACGTCTGCCTTTTACAACAAGAGGAGTGTTTCTCTCTCTCAGGGCGACTTCGTATGATACGTATACTGTGGGTGTGTACTAGCTTATCCAGTCAGTTGTAGTATAATGTATGACTCCATGCAAATATTTATACTAGCTGCCTTGGATGAGTCACCCTTAAAGCTGAGCAGTGGTGAGACTAAACAGAATTTATGTTATTCCTCAGAGCTGTGATGTCATTGCTGGAGGCCTGGATTCTCCTAAACTATGTGTGTCACTATTCCTATAATCTGCTCCATTCATTCCCAAAAAACTGGAATGCAATCATCAGTTTTACCTGAACATTTCTTGCACTTTTATTCCTATAAAATCCAGCCGCACCCCAGTTGAAACACACACCAGTGACACAGTTTGCCAACCCTCGCCTCCTGACAGTGACGTCCCATATTTAGCCTGATAGATGTCATATTCAGGCTGTTCTCATACACCGTTCATAGCTACACCTGGGAAAAGTAATGCACTGTAATTCGAATATATCCCACGAAATCAATGCATACTGTATGTAATCCATGTAATCGTGAACCAGAAAGTATAAAAAGCGTCAAACATTGTGTAGGAAGGAGGACGGAGTGGATGGGTGGGTCAAAACACACAGGACTTTCGCCCGGAGACTGATGTTCGTACCGCGTTACTTTTTTCTTTGCAAGAGTGTTCCACCTAGTCCCGCCCTACTGTCCTGTGATTGGCTATCACTCGTAGCCTAAGGCGCCCTTGTGATTGGATGTTTTTCTCTTGCTGTCAATAGAGAGGCGAAGTCCCGCCCCTTCCGGTGGACCACCATGGGTCTTTATTTCGGAAAACAATATGAACGGTAGTCAGAGGCGAGAGACAAATATTTTTTGGATCCCGTTTGAATTGCGGCGTGAATCACACATATGATGTTTGTCAATTTAAAGGGACTGTTTGTAACTTTTTAAGCGTATAAATGTAGTGGGTCGGCACACATGCGCGTTCGCATTTGCGCGCTCGCGTGTGGCCGGATCCTCGTCTCCGCTGCCTGCTCTCCTTCACTCAGACAGCGCGCGCGTTCTCGCTGTCTCGCTCCACCTCTAGACGTGAACGCGCGCTCACTACACACTGCAGAAGAGTTAGTTTAGCTCTGAGAATATCTAGTGAATGTACAGTGGACGTTTGTGCAGAAATAACTGCTGCAGCTCCTCCAGACCAACAGAGGTTCTCCGTGTCTTGTGAAGTGACGGGGCTCCTCAACGAGTTACATTATCGTCTCGTTACCGACTGGGTGCCGGTGACTTCGGCTGTCGGCTGCGGTCGGGAGGCGATAACGTAACTCGTTGAGGAGCCCCGCTGCTGAAGCCTGCGCTGAGCAGGAAAAGCCAACACTAGGATCAGCATTGATTCGTGGAGAGACCTTCGTCTGGTCAGCTAACATTACTGCCAAGCAGCTGAAATATAGAGTGATATTGTTGTTTTAGCTGACGTATGTCGCCTCACTGTTTTGAGCGATGCTCGTTCATGTCTATTTAGAGCGAGCAAGCGCGAGCCCGACGCTGACTTTCGTTGATTTCAAGGCCACAGGTGTTGCTGTTAAGCAGCATTTCTGAATCTTTCAAATAGTCCCTTTAAAAGATCATTTTAAAGCCCTTGTCTGCCTGTTTATTCACCTGAGGAGTGCAGTGATCCCGCGGATCCCAGCAGGACACATTCACGTACACACTGCTAAAAGAATGTGACCATATTTGGCCCAGACCACCTCTGAATATGAGTTTGAACTTGAGTGCGTTCACACCTTTACTCAGAGCTGTCCATTTGTGATTGAATAACCCTGGACGCATGTTCCAGTAATACCAGGTCTGAACAGGGCCAAAGAGCCAGAGTTACTAACAATTGCCGCAGGTGTGTGCCCACACAAATCATTACCGTATCTTGTGCCTCAGGACAAACAGAAACGATTCCACAGAAACAGACTGTATTTACTTTCGGATTCATATCGAAACAGATGTGCTGGCAGTGAAATATTCCTCTGAATTATTTCATTTCCATTACAGACCTACTGATCAGTTTCTGTTTCATGCCTGGCCAGTTTAATCAAAGGGGAGCGTGGTGGGGTGGGGGGGGGGACAGGTGCAGCGTCTCATTCCAGGTGAGACGAGGATTTGTTCAAGCACGAAAGGGGAAAGCACTGCTATCAATTATTAAAGACAATTCAAGACGGCAGAAACAAGCAGCAAGGTGTGGATGTGGGTGACGATTTACTCTGGATGTGATAAATTGATGTACAACGTGTAAAAAAAAAGGGCCGTCAATCGATTGAAATAGTTAAACGCGATTAATCGCAAATTAATCACATTTTTTATCTGTTCAAAATGTACCTTAGAGGGAGATTTGTCACGTATTTAATACTCTAATCAACATGGGAGTGGGTAAATATTTTTGCTCTATGTAAATGTATGTATATATTTATTATTGTAAATCAATTAACAACACAAAACAATGACAGATATTGTCCAGAAACCCTCACAGGTACTGCATTTAGCATGAAAAATATGCTCAAATCATAACATGGCAAACTGCAGCCCAACAGGCAACAACAGCTGTCAGTGTGTCAGTGTGCTGACTTGACTATGACTTGCCCCAAACTGCATGTTATTATCATAAAGTGGGCATGTCTGTAAAGGGGAGACTCGTGGGTACCCAGAGAACCCATTTACATTCACATATCTTGACGTCAAGACGTTTTTGGTACCAATGGATTCCTTAGGTTTTCTAGTTTCATATGATACTAGTATCTTCACTCTCTAAAACCTTTCTAAAAAAAATCACAAGTTGCGTTAAAGCAGCAGTAGGCAGAATATTTTTGGCATCACTGGGCAAAAATTCCATAATAACCTTTCAGCATATTGTAATTCAAGTGTTCTGAGAGAAAACTAGACTTCTGCTCCTCCTCATGGCTCTGTTTTCAGGCTTTAGAAAATCTAGCATCTGACGGGAGACTTTGGCCAATCACAGGTCATTTCAGAGAGAGAGAGCATTCCTATAGGCTGTTCATTCAACAGAGGCAGCTGTCAATCACTCGCAAACTCCGATCAAACGGTCAAACTAGGTCGATTAAATTGCTTTTTTTATTAGCTGTAGAATGAGAAAGCTTGCTCCGGCTGGTGGGCGGTGCTTGGTGTTTCCTCAACTGATCTCAAATTGGCTGCCGGGTCACAAACGTTCTCATTTTACAGCTAAACAGTACACTACAAGATGTTTCTGAAAACATTTGAGGCGATAAATAGGCATTACAGTAACAGAATATTGATTTATATTTGATCAGTGCTGCCTACTTTGACGATTTGATCAGAGTTAGTGAGTGATTGACAGCTGCTCAGAGACGGCAAGACTCCAGCTCGGCTCTGATTGGTTGTTTTCCTTCGATCTGTAAAATCTTGCAGATGCCGTTAGGAGCACCGGAGGACACAGAGACACATGATGTTTTTCAGATTACCTGTCTCACTGTCAGGATATAGTGACCGTTTTATATCATATTGCTCCAATTCTACCTACTGCTGCTTTAATGTGTTAAATAAATTAGTGGCATTAAAACAAATTTGCATTAACGTGTTATTGCTTTAACTTTGACTAGTCAAAACATCAGATTGAAGAATAAAGACTAATTCATGCTGATTTTTATCTGAAAATCACATTAAAAAGTACAAAAACTACCAGTCGATTCACACAGAGGTGTCATTGATCCTGAGAAAAAGAAACCTGAGAACGAGAGGAGGACAATTTATGAACCACTCATGTTTTTTTCTGGCTTCAATGGATGCTATTGAGGCGGTTATGTTTGTTATTTCTGAATAAAGTGTCTACTTCTGAGATCAAATTACACCTTTACCTGGATTTTATGAGACTTGAGTGCATATTTAAAAGATGATAAAAAATACAGTAGGCTCCTTTGTTACCATAAAAACCTCACTTCAACCAGTGTTTTCAAGCCCAGAGAGGCATGTACTAACTGGACAAACACCCCCACCACGTTAGCTCCATATAAGGCTGCTATACAAGCTGCATTGCATAACACAGCTCACCCCAGTATTGCCTAATACCTGCACAAACAGTCAAGATGTAAGAACATGTTTTATACATTTCGTCTTGCGTTGTATTTGTCTTTGTGGTGCTGAATGAGCCACTGCTGCTGGTTAAACATAGTTCATCTTTGAGGTTTTTTTCGTGCCCAGAGAGTTGATGTCATTGGGCGCTGAGCGGTAATTACAGGGCTTCACCAGTAACACTTGCTAACATGGAGACGCTGTGAGGACAAACAATAAACAGTGTTCCTCTTGTATCCGTCGCCGTCTGTTGACACTGGATTTCTTTCATGTTTCTTTCTCAAAATTCACAATAAATAACTCTATTTAACTCTTATTATTATTATTAAAAGTTCTGTTCAATCAAGATAACTTCAAATACTTCCATGTTTCGCAGGTTAAAAAAAACACTTACAGTAGTTTGCAAAAACGCTATTTTTAGTTGTAATGACTCCCACGTGTTATGAATAGCAGTCTGAGTATTTCATAACACATGGAAAGTGATAAACAGTTGTTGTTGAGTGCTAATAGGGTGACAGAGATATGTGTCAGTTTGCTGAGCTACATCACGGCTTAGGTATTTTTTCAAATTCAAACATCTGGATTTACTTTAGCTCCATTTTCTCAATTGGTATAATCCCACTCATAACCATATTTTAGTGTCATTATCTGTTTTTAAGTATTGTTTTCTCTGATTTTATTTCTGTCTGCAACTTTTCATGCTGCTGTTTTGGCTGGGTCTGCCTCGCAAAAGAGGTTTCCAACCACAACATATATTACCTGGTTCAATAAGTATGTTTTCTTTAGTGTATAATCACCTGAAAATATGAATCGTTGTGTTTTCGTTGGCTTAGAATGAGCCGTTTATATCTACAGTACATAAGAAAGCGGCACCTCTTCATGGAGCTGGCTGGCATGTTTCTACAGTAGCCCAGAAAAGGTTAGGTTTAAAGGAAATTTAAAGGTCCCATATTGTAAAAAGTGAGATTTTCATGTCTTTTATATTATAAAGCAGGTTTAAGTGATATATATAAATACTGTGAAACTATCAAAACGCTCAATCCACAGATAAACACACACAGCCCGTATTCAGATATTGTGTGTTTGAAACAAGCCGACAGGATTTCTGTACATTTGTGATGTCACAAATCTACAATATTTAGACAATTTCACAGTTTTTAAACGTAAACATTCGAAATGTGTCCCAGTTTTTTTCCTGTTGCAGTGTATGTGAATGACATCAGCACACTGGAAGTAAACATGGACCCAAGCTGTTTCCTAGCAACGCAATTCCGTTGCCATTCCGTTGAAATGCGCTAAAACGGAGCGTTTCAGACAGAGGGTGAATACAGGTATATTCAGACAAACAGTATGAGGAAAATAATGTGTTGTTTGAACATTAAAGCATGTAAACATGTTCTAGTAGAAACCCATAATACAAGTATGAACCTGAAGATGAGCATGATATGTCCCCTTTAAGTCGGTTGCAATCTGAAACCTCACCACTAGATGCCGTCAAATCCTACACACTGCTCCTAGGGACTGTATGTAAGTTTTTACATGTATAAACATTTTATAATCGTTTCATTATTGCCAACGTGTGAACAGGGTCTAACCTAAACTACAAAAATGGGACCTTCTGCGACTTCCTGGATTTCCTCTATCAGCCTGTAAATGGCAAATGGACTTGCATTTATATAACGCCTTTCTAGTCTTCCGACCACTCAAAGCGCTTTACACTACATGTCAGCATTCACCCATTCACACACACACACACACACACACACACACACACACATTCATACAGTGATGGCAGAGGCTGCCATGCAAGGTGCCAACCTGCCCATCAGGATCTAAATACTCTAAATACTCATTCACACACTGTCAGGAGCAATTTGGGGTTCAGTATCTTGCTCAATGACACTTTGACATGTGGACTGGAGGAGCCGGGGATCGAACCGCTGGATCGATCCGCTGGCCGTTTTTTTCCGGGAATATCCGACGGATGTGACGTCATGAGCGCTCGCGAGTGCCTTTACTCTCTTGTGTGCAACTAACCGCTAACAGCCCCGTACCACAACTCAGACTCCAACACAGCTAAGCCAACATTACTGCCAAGCATGTGAGATATATGGTGATATTGTGGTTTTAGCTGTCAATCACTTTCAGTCTCATGCGTGTTGCTTCGCTGTTTTGACTGATGCTCGCTCGCATCTACGTAGCGCGAGCAACAGGACGCTGACTGACGTTGACTTAACGGTCACAGGTGTCACTGTTAACAAGCTATTTCTGATTCTGACATAGAGCACCCTTCAATATTATATTCTATTTCTGCCAATAGAGCCCTTTAAATGTTACACATTGTTTCTTTAAATAAATTAAGAATAGACAAATACATGGGGTGACCAGTATCCTATTTTTTTTTATTATTTTAGAGGATAAACTGCTTTTTCTTACCTGAGGCAGATGATCCAATTTAATCCAGTGTTTACTAAACTATCTGAGGTCCTAAAGCTGCATAACAGTTTACACACTATCACTGTCAAAATTACTTTCTTCAGAGGAAAAGGGATCGTTGTGAATTCCTGTTTTCTCTGTCTACGTCTTTTTTGTTGTCCCTTTCCCTTCAAATATTTAGTACGGGTTTCGGGTGAACAACAGATGCCCCCGTCTCACTTTGCCCTTTATTTGTATGCATGCGACGGTAGCCGAGGTTTGGGGGTCATTATGCATCTTGGCTGAGCAACTTGATGGGTCACAGTTCAGCGGTGGAGCTTCAAATGAGGAGGAAGGGGAGGCCTGGCAAGGATGGCTGCTTCTTCCATCTGCATTACCGGTGTCTCTGGTGGCTGCTCGCTCACTTACAGACCTTCGGTGTCTTTCATCAGCAAAGAGCAAAAAGTACCCACGGATACCTCAGCCTGAACTTGAGGACATAATGGGATCGCACACAAAGGACAAGGCACACTGGGCTTTTACGGTCTCCCTTAGAGAGTATTAGAAACCCACAGGCTGTTTGATCGGGTTTGGACAGGAGGCAGCATACCAAGAGGCTATAACGGGGTTGGAAAATAGTTCTCTTTTGTGTGTATATATGTGTGTGAGAATAGAGAAATTCCTCGGCATAAAAATGTCCCGCTTCACCATCTGATATGTTTAGCAGAGTTGCCCCCAGAATGTGGAGTATTTTCTTGATCTGGGTTGAGCTAAAGGGGAAGGCATGTGGGCCTGATCCCAGGGTCACCACACTTAACAGCAGCCAAGTCGAGTGAAGACACCGACTCAAGTGAGCTCGTCTGCGTGGATGTTTGTGTGTCTTCTCGTTTGTCCTCTTCCTGCCTCGTCTGAGTCAGGCGGACCAAGCGGGACAAGTGACTCAGCAGCCCAGTTTGTGAAATAGTCACAACATTTAATGTATTGATTAATGTACATAGTTCGTGTCTATGTAGACGAATCAAATAGATTCAATTTCGTGACTATTTCAAGAACTGCCGTGAGACTGTGTTGTCAGGTTCTGAGTGAGGTATGAGGTATCTGGTTTTATCTATCCACACAAAGCAAGACATCAGCTGGTAGGACACAATCAACGAGCCTCCTTTGAAGCAGCTGAGCAGCTCATCTTTTCCTGCATGGCAACAGAAGTGACCTCTCTGCCAGACGAGGAAAAGCAAAGCAGGTCCTTTAATAGGAACAGCTGCCAGGAGAGAGCTGGAGGTGTGTTTGGAGAAATTGTGTATTAGCTGCTGATGAAACCATTGTTTCCTACGAATGTCATGGACCACAGTAAGACATGCATATAGCACCTGTCACTTCACCCATTGTGCAGGTTTCTGAGGAGTTCAGTTCAGCTTTGGTGAGCAAAGAGAAACCACTGTAGCTCAGTATCATGTTGCCAATTAAGCAAACTGACCCCAACACATGGCCCTCTTTAAGCCTTTAATGATAAGTCTATTCTCCAATGAATTAACAAGTATTGTCTATTAAAACACATAATTGAGCCACACTGTTGCTCTGGTTGATATGTTCCTTCATTACAATGACCGTTGGCACTGTGGTTTATTTTCAATCCAACATACAGCGTACCGAATTTGTATTAAACCACGGCTGAAAATAGTCTCCAAAAAATGCATAAAAACTGCAGTGGCCAGCTGCTTTAGGAAATTATGCAGCTTTTTCTAAA
The DNA here is from genome assembly GCF_015220745.1 of Sebastes umbrosus. Taxonomy (NCBI): domain Eukaryota; kingdom Metazoa; phylum Chordata; class Actinopteri; order Perciformes; family Sebastidae; genus Sebastes; species Sebastes umbrosus. The sequence goes on along the minus strand of NC_051283.1, from coordinate 26,143,933 downwards.
GAACTAAATTAGAACTTTGTGTCCTGTTTTAAAGACGCTGGCTTTGGGTTGCAAGCCGGTGGTCTTGGAGCGGAGAACTACAGACTTGGTAGAACTTAGTTTGAAAGCATTGAGAGATGGACTAACCATCCACCAGAGTTGGTTTTGGTCTTTGATGTTGACTTTGGATATAGATGAGTTACAGCTTCTTTCTTTTCACTATCAAATAATGTAGTTTGAGTTGTTCGCACAAGACAAGCATTCGCACGTTATTCCCATAACGTGCGAATGCTTGTCTTGGCCAATGCTAGCCGACTTGTTTTGTTTCTGGTTCGCAACCTCTACTTCTTCATCAACTCTGTTTACTGGCGGATTACAGCCATGTGTAGCCTATAGCGCCAATTTTTAACCAATCTACTCTGTAGCTGATTTTATTCGCTCCAAACCAGTTGATGGAAAGGCGCCTGATTCTTTTTTTTTTGCGACCTTTGAAAAGTCCACTTAAAATTCGCTTCACAATTGAATGGAAACACGGCGAGTGAAAACAAAGAAAACAGAAACTTTGAACCTTGGAGGTTTTACACGACAACAGCGACATTGTTAAAACACAGCACCAGTACTGTAACTATGTACCCAGATGCCCATAATAACAGGGTTCCCATCATAAGTCGCCCCCTCCCTCCCCATTCAGAGAAGGATCCACCCTCGTGGCTCACCAGCCAGGCAGCCCGTCTTAACTCCATGACACTCCTGAACCCCAAGCCACAGCGCTTTCACCAGTGAGGCCCCATGGAAAAATTAAACTGGACACGGCGAGGAAGCCCAGCTTTGTGGTCGTGGCAGGAGAATGTGATTGGATAAACACACAGCAAAGCCTCAAACCGGTTCACTCAGTGCCCGGTGGTGATGTGACGAGAGGCAGGCAGTGAGGTTTTTATTCAGTGGTGTTTCGGGGGGTTGGGGGGGTTGGATTTGCAGGGCACATACTGTTCCTGGAAGCATCGGTGGTGGCTCCGCAGAGCCCAGAGTTTCACAGAAAATGGAAAAGGACATTTATCTATGTAGAGCAGGCCAGGCAGCAGTGACATCCTCAGTCACTGTTTATTAAAAACAGGCCTAATTATCCAGCCCAGTCTGCCTGCCGGAGCTATTTCAGTCTGCAACGAGCAGGTGACTGGTGTTACAGCGAACTGGGTCGTGTGTTCGTACGTCATCCACCCTCTAACCCGAGTGTGCCCCCGCTTGTTTTTCAATTAAAGGCCAATCATTAGTGTATTAGTTCCTGTTTTAATCTGTAACCAGCTGACATCCTCCATGTGCTGCCCTATACGGTGCCAGTGTGTGTGTGTGTGTGCGTGTGTGTGTGTGTGTTAGCTCATTGTAAAACAAGCCAATAGAGGTTTTGAGAGACACGTGCACAACATCACGTCCATCACCGCTGGACGCTTTGAAGTGGATTACTATATGGGTGGTTCGAAGGGAGCCAAAGAAAGTACATTTACATTTACTCTTTAATTAAAATATCTTTGTAAATGGTTATAGAAAGGGAATATACTCTCCGTTGCCAGTTTATTAGGTACACCTAGTTATAACTAATGCATCAATCATGAAGGTGCTTCCATTTAAAGCCGGAGAATGCCGGTTGGAGCAAATAGGATTTCACAGACTGGAGGAAAACAACCAATCAGAGCCGAGCTGGAGCCTTGCCGTCTCTGAGCAGCTGTCAATCACTCGCAAACTCCGATCAAACGGTCAAACTAGGCAGCGCTGATCAAATATTACTCAATATTCTGTTACTGTAATGCCTATTTCTCACATAAAATGCTTTCAGAAACATCTTGTAGAGTACTGTCTAGCTGTAAAATGAGGAACCAGCAGCCACGTTGAGATAAGTTGAGGAAATACCAAGCACCGCCCACCAGCCAGAGCTAACTTTCTCAATTTAAGGCTAAACAGTACACTACAAGATGTTTCTGAAAACATTATACATGAGAAATAGTCATTACAGTAACAGAATATTGATTCATATTTGATCAGCGCTGCCTAGTTTGACCGTTTGATCGGAGTTTGTGAGTGATTGACAGCCTCCTCTGTTGAATGAACAGCCAATAGGAACGCTCTCTCTCTCTCTGAAATGACCTGTGATTGGCCAAAGCCCCCCGTCACAGGCTAGATTTTATTAAAGCCTGAAAACAGAGACATGAGGAGGTTCAGAAGTCTCTTAGAACACTTGAATTACAATATGCTGAAAGGTTATTATGGAATTTTTACTCAATGATGCCTACTGCCACTGAAAATGACCCTGCCATCAAAACTGAAAGTAGCTCAAATCAGTTAAAGTGTAAACAATGAAAGCAGGTGAACTGTCCATTTATTCAAAGATTAATAAATACATTTACATACAATATTAGGCAGGTGGTCATAATGTTATGGCTGATCGGTGTATATCGACAAGTTATGGAAGCAGAAGTTTTGCAGTTCAAATTCCCCATTAGACGTTATCTCACAAAGCAGACCTAAAATGTAATTTTGATAAATTCACTGGAGAATACTGAATTCACTATTTAATTATTTATTTACTTATCCCAAACTGTGGATATATAACAATTTGGATGGGACCTCTTCCTTTGTCCCCATCCGTCGTAGTAAAATAAACTCATCAGTCTCCCAAATTATCGGCAGAGCCAAGAACGAAATTTCTGCTATCTGTTCCTCATCATGTTTTGTTTTTTTTTCTTCTCTCACTCTGATGAACTCATTTGCATGTTATTATCCCACCGTCTTCCATGAGACGGAATTGAATTTGAAATGCAAATCCTAAAAATAATTACCACTTGGCTGCACAGCAACAACTCCGCTCCGTTTGCATTGCTAATGACATCATCCACAAGAAATAGGATGGAGAATTTCTTTTTTTCTTATTTATTCATCTATATTCTCTCTCTCTGTTTCCTTCTTTGTCTTGTTTTTATTCCATTTTGGTGCTTCTCTCTCTCCCTCTGAGATTAATTGTTTACCCAAAGAGGAAAGCTCATTAACTAGTCATTATCCTGCCTTTGTCAAAGTAAACCTTGTGAGTCACAAGAGTGGTTTTTAACAGATTGGTGTGAGGATTAATGTTTTCCTCCAGACTGAATGCTGTCGAGCCGAAACAGATGTCGGCATCACAGTCGCTGTAATCACAAATAAATCAAAAACGCATATGGAGGATCGTCATGGAGTCATTTTAGTGATTTAAAGTTTGAAAACAACATAGTTAAGACATGAGGAAAGTTTACTGATTTGAAAAATGAGAGAAGGTAGATATATCATGACACTAGAAAATCTAAGGAACCAACAACCATGTCTTAATAGCTTGTCTTGAAGGAGGCTAAATAACGCTCCAAAGTAAGGCTACATTTTGGCGAGGAAAAACTGGCATGGCCATTTTCAAAGGGGTCCCTTGACCTCTGACCTCAAGATATGTGAATGAAAATGGGTTCTATGGGTACCCACGAGTCTCCCCTTTACAGACATGCCCACTTTATGATGATCACATGCAGTTTGGGGCAAAAACATGCAGTTTTTTGAATGCAGTGTAAATGGGTTATCATTCGCCTATTATAAAAATGGTGTATTTGAATATTTCTGCATACTGGGGTCCCTAAACAGTCTTGGAATTACATAAATTGGATCTCACTGTAAAGCTGAGACTCTTGTGGATCCAATGAGCCCAACTGTATTCATGTGTGATGATGTTAGTCCCCATAGGAGACATTTCATTGTAGTGAGACCATTTTTTTAAACTTGACCTCACTGTATAAAATGACCTGTGGTGACCTCTAGGATAATCACAGCCTCATGAAACTTTACAGCCTAGAACTAGAAACCTAGAGCATTCAGAAGATGGATGGTTTTCCTAGCTAGATTGACAATAAGGGGGTTTCTGAACAGTTTCCAGAACAGAAGTGCTCGCCATCCAATCGCTGAAAAATGCAATTCTTGCAGAAATCTCCAAATGTCAAAAGTTTTTGATACCAAATCACAGCATGGCTTTTTCTATGGTGTTCATCAAGGTCTTGGTGTCTTAATGTGGTATTTTAGAGGAATTATTGATGGTTCAATTTAGCACTAAACCAAAATGTAACAAATGGTATCAACCCAAAAATGGTTGTATGAGACATAAAAAGAAATAATTAAGCATGGGAATGGACATCAAATATTTAAATCATAATGTTCTTAACTCTTATACACTTTTATAATTTATTTTAAGTAATTAATTCTTGCTTATTTCTGATTTATGACTAGAACAACTTGACACACAGTGCTGAGCAGCATCTCAAATTCGTCTTCAGGTTCCCAGCTTTCAGATGATGTACACCACTTCTATGTGTCATCTACTGTTGACCTGCTATCTCCCCCTAAAGACCCCCTGTACCCCCCTAAAAAAGACAAAAATGGGTCTATTGTGGGTCTCAGAGGCTTAAGAATTATGTTACTTTGATAAACTGGTATTAAAATTCAGCAAAGGATATCTATTACATTTAAACTATTGGGGATTTAAGGCTCCAGGAAAAGTAAGAAAAGATATTTAAAGACACGTTAGGAAGTTTTAGCTGACACTGTGTGACACAAACGCCCAGCCGATGACAGAGATGAACCTCCGTCCGTGTTTAGACAGGCTTGTCAGAGAGTCTAGCAGTAAAGCCAATGGCTGGTTTTTGCTTTTTCAGGTGGAACCACAGACAGTCGCTGAGGTCAGACAGAGACGGAGGCCTCCTGCAACCCACTGCTGCTTCCTGTCCCGCCTCTGCTGTCCCAGTGGAGCTTAACATTATCAATACATCTTCTCATGCTCAGCTTTAAAAATTCAGTCTGATACTGGTCTCGCAGTGAAGTTGCTTTCTTAAATTCTGTTTATTTTTATAGGTATATTAATGTGCTATTATTTGCTTTATATGTATGTTTTAAGATGAACATTTTCCACATTGATGGACAATAACATTACATTTTTTATTCCCTACATAGAAACAGTCTGTAAAAACATTATTTCTACCATGTTTTTTTATTTTAATTGTTCAACAATGTTTGCTTAATTAACCCCCCACAGATGTGTACAATAACAACGTTGTGTTAGTTGGTCTTCTAAATGTTTTACCAGAGGCTTTTCCACCATGAGTGGAAACCAGGTGAAGACTCGTATTCCTGACTCACATTTCACTTTACTATTAACATAAATTATCAGTCAATTTTCAGTTTATGGTGCAAAAGTAAAGTCTAAAGTTATTACTAGGGCTGCCAATCAATTACAAATATTTAATCACGATTAATCGCATGATTGTCCGTAGTTAATCGTGATTAATCCCAAATTATCGCACATCTTTTTATCTGTTCAAAATGTACCTTAAAAGGGAGATTTGTCAAGTATTTAATAGTCTTATCAACATGGGAGTGGACAAATATGCTGCTTTATGCAAATGTATGCATAAATGTATTATTGGAAATCAATTAACAACACAAAACAATGACAAATATGCACCAAATTTGGAAAAAAAACACGTCCTTAGGTCACCAGCAATACACCCACCAAGTGTGAAGTCGATCAGATGAACGGTTCTCGAGATATTTGAAGGACACACAAAGGGAGGGACTTTATAGTTAGATAAAGGAAGACTAATAAACATTGTTTACACACACAAAAAGAAAAGAAAAGCTGTTCCAACCCAGTCCAGGTGTGTTCGTTCTTGTCGGTATTTCAAGTTTGTTGGATGGACCACAACAAGGATGGAAAAAAAGCTGCTCAATAATAATTTTTCACCTCCTGACCGTCCGCCAACACTAAATATTTCCATCCGTTACCCCACAGGGCTCGCTGCTGTTTCCATTCACATCCCGCTCCCTGATGAGTGAAACCTAGACGTAGAACGGTAAATCTCCCAGTGACGCGTTGGCTGGCCCCTTTGTCAAATGATAAACTGCACACGTGTAATGTCTCCTGAAGTAAGTGGCAGTCTGTGAGCGCCGAACCAAAGGCTGAGTGATGAGGTAACGCTTGTCTGCACAGTTATTGTAGGAAAGGAACCAAGGAGCCGTATCAGAGAGCTGAGACTGCAATAACCTGATGAGCTGAAACTTGTGCTGCAATCATTCTCTACGTATTTATACTATGATAAGACATCATTAAGTCTCTGAGACCCACCAATAGACCCCATTTTGTCCTTTTTTAGGGGGGTACAGGGAGATTTTAGGGGGAGATAGCAGGTCAGCAGTAGATGTCAGATAGAAGTGGTGTACATCATGTGAAAACTGGGACCTGAAGATTAATTTGAGATGCAGCTCAACGCTGCGTGTCAAGTTGTTATAGTCATAAATCACAAAAAAGCATGGATTAATCAATTAATTAATTAATTGAAATAAATAGTGAAAGTGTATAAAGGTTTAGAACATTATGACAGAAGTAAATGACGTCCATTCCCATGCTGTATTATGTCTCATAAGTTGTTGCAGCAATTTTTGGGTTGATACCATTTGTTTGCGGACAGATTTGTTGCTAAATTTACCACTTTTTTACCACTCGAGAATTGATAAAAATGATCAATAATCCCTCCAAAGTTCCACATTAAGACACCAAGACCTTGAGGAACACCATAGAAAAAGCCATGCTGTGATTTGGTTTCAAAAACTTTTGACAGTTTTGAGATTTCTGCAAGAATTGCATTTTTTCGGCGATTGGATGGCGAGCACTTCTGTTGTGGAAACTGCTCAGAAACCCCCTTATTGTCAATCTAGCTAGGAAAGCCATCCATCCTCTGAATGCTCTAGGTCTCTGGTTTGTGGCTGTAAAGTTTCATGAGGCTGTGATTATCCTAGAGGTCACCACAGGTCATTTTATACAGTGAGGTCACGTTGGTGATGAAAGCTACTGTACCTCTATATATGTTGTTTGCCTCCAGATAGCCGGGTTTCAACCAGTAGATGACAGTCGCTCTGCATATTTATAACACAATATGTAGAATTGAAACACTTTGCACTAAAGGGTCAAGATTTGGAGCTAAATCCAACACTACTAAATACCCATATACATTTATTTTCAGCTGAAAAAAGTGGCTTGAGGGTTTAATTACACTTTAAGTCTCGAGAAGAAACGCCAAACTATTTACCTGTAACAAGCAAAAGAGCAGCTACATGTAGCGCATTAATAAACCGTTATATCAATCTGTATGTGTCAGCCTGCTGAACTTTTCAGTGGGACACGTGAAAAACAAAGATTTTAATCCTCATTTGGGTGCAAGAGGTGGAAAAACAAAAACCTCACGAGTCAACAAACATCATACTCCGTTCATCATCAACACGGCTGCGCTACATTTCACATCTGAGTGACGTTGGAGCGAAGGGGTTAGTCGTCTAGTATCTAGCTTTCAGTCTGGTGCATGTTCACAAGTATTGACTGAACTCTCCTGAGGCTCAGGAAGAAGAACAAATGTGGTGTTTTTTTTTCTTCTTTTTAACAGGAGACGTTCCCTGAAGAAAACACTCGCTGTCAGCTCACCGTCTCTCGGCACCCCTGAGAACACGCTGTGCTGTCAGTCTGTCTGGGGATGAATCCCCGGGGATCGTCCGGAAGACAAGATGAGTGTGAGATACGAGACGAGTGCAAAGGTCAAAGGTCGGGGGGACTGCAGGGTTCAGGGGTTCAAACATAAACTATATACATGCACTGGCCTCGCAGACGCCACACATTCAGTCAAACAAACTTACAGAAGGCTGCAGAGCAACATGTAAACATGTTTGAGGTCAAACTGTTTCATTCATGGACGATAAAGTCAGAGATGTTGAACAATGTATTTTTTTGTGGATCATGATCATAGATGGATCATGAGCGAACGGGCCGCTGAGCACTAACTACATAGCAGCAAGACACCCAGACTGAAAGAGGCACAAAACCATAAGACTTCATAGTAGTTTTGCATATCTTTGTGGTCGTTTTGTGTCATTTTGTAGTCATTGTGTTTCTTTGCATTCAAGTTGCATCTTTTTGTATTTGTTATGTGTCTCTTTGTGGTTGTTTTGTGTCACTTTGTCTTCATTTTGTATCTTTTGGTGGTCTTTTTGTGTCTCTTTGTAGTCGTTTCGCATGTCTTTAGGGCTTTACATTGCTTGTTCATACATAGCCCTGGGCTAAGAGTTGACCCTGGGCTAACTTAGCCCCTTTTCACACACGCATTATTAACCCTGGGTTAACCTAAGTCTAGACAGCTGGTCTCATACACCGTTCGTAGCTATAGGCCTACCTACGAAAAGTATATATATCTCATGAAATGAATGTGTGTAATTCACGTAATCGTGAACCATGAAATATAAAGAGCGGAAATAGCCACAGGGAGGAGGTCGGGGTGGATGGGTGGGTCAAAAAACACCAGACTTTCACCCAGGAGACCGGTGTTCGTGTTCCGTGTGAAACCACAAGTTAACGTTGGTTTATTTAACTTAAATAGTTAAGTAACACCCCTTCCGTGGTTATTTTAAACCAAACCACGATTTAACTAAGACGTAGTAAACTGTATACCTATTTGTGGTAATTTTGTATCATTTTGCATCCTTCAGTGGTCTTTTTGTGTCTCTTTGTGGTGGTTTTGCATCCTGCATCTCTTTCAGTGACATTTTGCTGGTGAAGCCCAGGGGGGCCCTGGGACCACTTTGGCCCCTGAGCCCGTTCCCGGTAGTCCCATTCAGTAATCCACCCATGATAACGACACTTCATGACTTTAATGCTGCCCATGCTTCATAGTTATATCCATCTGTGTGTTGTTCCGTGTAAATGAGTCATAAAGCAACGTTAACAACCCCCTTTTCTCTCTTAGGGCCACATGAGTCAACATCTCATTGAGCTGTGCAGTGACATATGTCATGCTCATTCAGTGTGCGTCCTCTCCACTGTCCCAAAGGACTTCTTTTAACAAGGTGGGGGAATACCTGATCTCTCTTGTGCTTTAAGTGCTTAACTCTCAGGTTACACTCTCCACTGGGGGGTGAGGCTCTTTCCCACAGTACGTTCTGTCCTGCATGAAACATCGGAAACCAGACACTCCTCTCCCTCCTCAATCCGAGTTGAAGGGATCGGAGCACGCAGGGAGATCATCTTTCAGCTCCCACGTCTGACTCCGGGTTCACCTGAGAGGGCCACGCCAGGTTCAGGCTTGTCAGCTCTCTACTGTAGCTGCAGCATTAGCACCTCAGGTGGTTTTATCCGTGACCTTTACTGAACTGTCATCATCTCACACACCTCACTTATTCACAGCGTGAGGTATAATCCTGATAATTAAGGCAGATATCCAACAGAAAAGTGCAGTGAAGATGTATTTATTGTATGTATTTTTAAGCGCCACAACCCCACGAAATGAATTATTTCACTGTCGGAATTTGATCCATTCGGTCCAATAAAAGTTGCACGATTTAATTATTTTATCCCCATTCAAGTTAGTATAGAGCTAAACCGGTACTGTAAATTAAGCATTATTATTATTAAATATACATTGTGATAATTATCAACATTGATCAATATAAAGAAATTAGTGCTCTCTATTGATTAAAATATTTAATCACGATTAATCATATCATTCTCCATGATTAATCGCAATCAATCACAAATTAATCCCACATTTTTTATCTCTTCAAAATGTACGTTAAAGGGAGATTTGTCAAGTATTTAATACTCTTATCAACATGGGAGTGGGTAAATATGCTGCTTTATGCAAATGTATGTATATATTTCTTATAGGAAATCAATTACCAACACAAAACAATGACAGATATTGTCCAGAAACCCTCACAGGTACTGCATTTAGCATAAAACATATGCTCAAATCATAACATGGCAAACTGCAGCCCAACAGGCAACAACAGCTGTCAGTGTGTCAGTGTGCTGACTTGACTATGACTTACCCCAAACTGCATGTGATTATCATAAAGTGGGCATGTCTGTAAAGGGGAGACTCGTGGGTACCCATAGAACCCATTTACATTCACATATCTGGAGGTCAGAGGTCAAGGCACCCCTTTGAAAATGGCCGTGCCAGTTTTTCCTCGCCAAAATTTAGCGTAAGTTTGGAGCGCTATTTAGTAGTAGTTTCATATGATGCCAGGATCTTCATTCTAGCTTTAAAACTGAGGCCGTTACAACCTAAAAGTCGCAAGTTATGTTAAAGAAATCAGTTAACATGCTATTATTGTTGACAGTCAATAATAAAAAACATCCTGATAACATTTTTTAGGCTGTTCTCATACACCATTCGTTGCTATAGCCTCCCTACGGAAAGCTGTAATTGTACTTTTTGTCCCTTTCATGTAGTCATTTGTCAAAACTTCAAGAACTAGCAACACTAATATAAGATAAAATATATTAAGATTGTTCTGTATGTATTTAGAGAGCACCACATACAAAGAAAAGCAGTCATAATAGATGGGTTTCGTGTTTGACACACAGCTGGTGTTCAGCTCAGTTCAGCTCGGTTCAGCTCGTCACGGTTCAACAGGTGTTTTTACCATCAGACATTACAGCCTCAACACCAACACACTGCTGCGTTCCACCCACTCTAAAAACTGCAGGGACGACTCAACTTTAGCTCCGTTGGACAGGACTGTGCTCCACATAGCTAAAACAACTAAAGGAAACCTCAACAGAAATATTGTTTCCACTTGAGAAATGCTCATTTCTCCTGGAAGCAAGGGTGGAAAGTAACTAAGTATATTGCACTTGAGGTACTTCACTTAAGGATATCCAATTCATGATACTTCTACAGCTGTGTATAGATAGTTGTTTCTATAGTTACAAGTTACTTTACATTCAAAACATATAATCTACTTATTAAATGTGATGCATGGTTATAGATTCAGGCTGTTCTCATGCACAGTTCGTTACAAAAAGTTATGCACTGTAATATCCGTCAAAATCAATTTGTATGTAATCCACGTAATCGTGAACAAACGCTGGATAGAGAGGAGGATAATCACAGCCTCATAAAACTTTACAGCCACAAACTAGAGACCTAGAGCATTCAGAGGATGGATGGCTTTCCTAGCTAGATTGACAATAAGGAGGTTTCTGAGCAGTTTACACAACAGAAGTGCTCGCCATCCAATCACCGAAAAAATGCAATTCTTGCAGAAATCTCCAAATGTCAAACGTTTTTGATACCAAATCCCAGCATGGCTTTTTCTATGGTGTTCCTCAAGGTCTTGGTGTCTTAATGTGGTATTTTGGAGGGATTATTGATAATTTTTATCAATTCTCGAGTGGTAAAAAAGTGGTAAATTTAGCACCAAATCTGTGTAACAAATGGTATCAACCTAAAAATTGCTGCTTAACTTATGAGACATAATAGAGCATGGGGAAGACCATCATATACTTCTATCATAATGTTCTAAACCCTTATACACTTCCACAATTTATTTTAATTAATTAATTAATTCAATTTATCTCTGATTTATGACTAGAACAATTTGACACTGCATTTCAAATGATGTACACCATTTCTATGCGACATATACTGTTAACCTGCTATCTATCTATCTATCTATCTATATATAATATATATATATATATATATATATATATATATATAATATATATATATATATATTACGGGGTATAAACAGTGTATTCCCCTTAAAGACCTCCTGTTCCCCCCTAAAAAAGACAAAAATGGTTCTATGAAAAAGAGCGAGGGAGTGGAAAAGGTTCAGTAAATGATCTGAGTACTTGTTCCACTACCTGCCTGGAAGACAATAATTTAGTGCCAAGAAGATTTTTATGATGCATGAACCTACATCCAGGAATATAGAACCATGTAAACCAAACTTCACTTAGTTTACCTGCCTTTTAAGAGTGACAAAGAATATGCCTCACTGTGGTTTAAGTTCATTTCAATCATACAACAATAGGATATCTGAAAGCAAACCTACTGTGGAAACATGAGGGACTTGTTGTTTTATATTTGGGATGCTTTAGTTTGTGATCATCAGAACTGTGCTGCTAACAAATTAACCACCTTTTTTTATTTCCCACTACATCAACGCTGACATTGCATGTAAGTGGATTTACAACCTCCGTTCTGCTAAGGTTTCAGACCTACCACCCCCCTCTGGCATCGCACCAAAAGTCTGGTTCTTGAAATAAAGCAGGAATGTCATGCTTCAGCACAATGGGGATGTTTTATTTTCCGGTGGAGGTGCATACTGTACACACGGGGTACGTGGGGGTTTTGTGTGCATGTATATTCACAGGTGAATGTATGCACACACCAGAGGCCAGACCAGAAACAATATAGTGTTGGAAGTTGGATTTCTGGAAGTGAATATTTAACACCACCGTGCAAACCGGCTGCTCTGTGAGTTACTGTCACAGATCAGAGAGTGTGTTCCAGAGACACTGCGGAGTCTGTTGGAACTCATTACAGAAACATACATTAACTGGGAGACACCAGATTAGTCACCGTGACGGCTCCCACTGGTTTGTGGACTACGGTTTTTAAGCCTCGAGTTCGGCACTTTAGCCGTCGCCATATTGTTTTTTTGCTACCAGAAGTGACACAAGAAGGCGGAGCTAAGTACAACCGGACACTGAATGAGACATCATAAACTCACTATGAAAGGGTTAAGATGAAAACATGGAAACACTACCAGCAACCTGTCAATCACAAGGTAGCCACGCCCTAAAGCATCCCCTGCTTTATGGTCTATTTGAATCTAAATGGGACCATAGTTTACTAAATGAACATCATGCTGTATTGAAGAAGACTTGAAACTATAGATTGAGACCATAAACTCATGTTTACAATGTTTACTGAGGTAATAAATCAAGTGAGAAGTAGACTCATTTTCTCATAGACTTCTATACAATCAGACTTCTTTTTGCAACCAGAGGAGTCGCCCCCTGCTGGCTGTTAGAAAGAATGCAAGTTTAAGGTGATTCAGCATTGGTTTCACTTTTCAGACCCATTTTCATTCACATATCTTGAGGTCAGAGGTCAAGGGACCCCTTTGAAAATGGCTATGCCAGCTTTTTCTCGCCAAAACGTTTAAGCCGCCTTCGTGACAAGTGTCACTGAGCCCGCTACAAGATAAAAATCACAAGTTGTGTTGAGGAAATTAGTGGTGTTAAAACGAATTTGACAGACCTAAATAGAATATAAACTATAAAATAGGCAATAAAATAGAACAAATCATATTAAAAGTAGCACCAAAGGGAGAAATAAAAAAGGAAAACTACCCTGTAATCTCATGTACCTAATCATCTTTCTATCGATTGCATGTTGTTGAAAGGTTTGCCACATAGTGCTGAGTTTAATTCTTCCTTGAGTTGGATTCAGCAGAAACAAATCAGTAGACGTGGTTCACAACTTTAAAGTCAAGCCACAAGAACGTACTTTTGATTTGATGAGCATTATCAGTTCATTTTGAGGACGGATTATAAATCAGCATTAGTTCAATTTGTTTTCATCTAAATCTTAAAACCAATGAATCAAAAACCAGAGAGGCTTCAATTACCCGGCGGGGCACTGGAGCATTATTCCATCCTCCCTCCTGTAAAAACAATGATACCACACACTCCCACCACCAGGCACAAAGCCATGCCATGGATTACTATTGTACCTCAGAAGCTACAAACTGGTTTCCAGCATGAACTCATTCTGGATGAACATAAGGATTCCTGGTTTCCCTCTTTAAGTACTTCTTGTTCCTGCTGATGAGGGCTGCTGCTGGGTGGGGGGGGGGGGGGGGGGGCAGCGGAGTACATGGGAAACAAGCTTGTTAATTCAACTTACAGCAGGATTTCTATGGGCTCCTCTTATACGACGGACAAAAGGAGGCGAAAACAAAAAAACAACTGGCTTTTTCCTTTTGGTTTCGCTACGCAGTAAAACCAACCAGTCAATGAAGCACATTCCTCACAGTGTGAACAGAGTATGATCGTTAAAGCTCAGATGATAGTCAGGATAAGAAACTGTGAAGAATACTGTGGCTTTTGGTTCATGCAGGTCATTTCATGTGTTTGATTTAAGATAAGCTATATCAGCTGTTCACTCAGCCCGTTCGCAGAAAAAGGCGTATAAATGCCACGATAATGCGCGAGGCGTTTAGCGTGCAATAAGTACGCCTTTGTTGATTTGACTGATACTGACTGCAATGTGAACGCATCCTTGTATAAATGCTACAGTAAGAGTTAGTGACGTAGTATAAAAAACGAGAAAGACCACTTATGGTGGGATGTATAAAGAGAACTGGATCCAGCGTTGGAGGCGGGGCCTCGTTCATTCCTATTAAAGTTCCTCAGTGGCGCATGAAGACAAAAATGACTCGACTTCCTCCTGGAAAAGTACCCGGATCTCGGGCACATGGAACATGCGTAGTAGCGTCCGCTCGGTCACATGACTCAGTTACGGGGGTCCCAACGTCACGCCGTCATCACGGCTTGCGCTCCAGCCTCGGTCTGGGTCTCATTCACATGAATGGAGGAAAGGAAATAACTCTGGATTCGGTCGTTGGTGCAACTTTAAAACCTAATGATTTAAATAAGGGGTATTAGAGTGTTCATACTGGGAAGTTGATTCACCTCAAAAAGAAATTATCCACTGAGTTACAGACGTTTCATTCCCAAAGTAATTCTATGGGGGAAACTCTTTTTGGGCCCAATGGCATCACGTGATAGACGCGGAAGTTGCAGTACCGCCGTTTGGCCACTAGGAAAGTTGGGATCAACAACCGGCGCTCTTCCTGGGGGCTTGGTGGACCCAACAAACACCAGACTTTTAACCAGGAACCCCGTTGTTGACCGCAGTTTGGTTTTGTAAGTTATGTCAGTGTTTTTTGTCACGTGATGATTGTCAGGTGATGTTTGAGACATATTTTCCGTGGTTGTTTCCGTACGCGCTTTACTTAGTTTACTTACTTATTTTAAGCCCAACCATTCTCTTACCCTAACTAAGTGGTTTTCTTGCCTGAACCTAACTACAGACGTTTGCGTGGCGTACACATGACACATGACAATGCTAAAATGCGTACTTATGACACATGGAATGTCCGAAGGTATTTATACACCTTCCCATGAGACCGGTTTGCATTTCAATAACCCAAATAGCGCATCAACTCTTTTTCGACAAAGGCAAGAACCACCTCAAGTAAGCGTAAAAACTTTCTTTCGCAATTGACGAAAGTTTTATTGAATTTTGCCGTTTTCCATACAGCTTTTCTAATGCGCCGCGGCTAATGTTTGTCCCTGTTAGAGTAATAAGCTATCTAGTAACAGTTGATAAAAATGTTGTGACAGTTGAAAATTGACGGTTGCTCGCTGGAAATGAGAAGCTGCCGTTCGTCTTCTATATATAAAAATCTCCAACTCTGAACTGATTCATTTGTGACACACAACCGACTAGACTGAAATGAATCTCTTCTCTTGACTTTATCAGATCTAAAAGGCCAAGGTCAGTTGATCGTGTGGATGATGAGTCTGTAACCAGGACAGAAACAGTCTGGCTGTTCAGTTTATACAGAAACAAGCTTGGGGGATGTTTACTAAATATCATGCACAGGCTGGAAAGGCATCACAGGTAGAAGGGAGACTTAGGCGGTAGCTATTCTGTACACATGTAGCCTTGAAATAGGGCTTAACGGACCAGAGATTTATCATTCTAATCCAGAGGAAGGACACTGATTTAACGCGGTGTTGTATCATGAAACAATTTAATTTTCAGATTGGATGAATTGTTTTGGTCGATCTTTAAATCAGCTGTTGCGTCCAGAAGATATGAAGCCGTCACCCCTCGGCCAGTTTGTTGACAGTGAAAACGTGTTTGTTGACCTCTGTTCTCCCCCGGGTGCTCTTCATGTTGTCTGGGATAAAGACGGAGCACCAGCGGAGCCGGGCCAGTGACCTCAGCCGTCGGCCCGAGGCTGGAGGGATTTCCCAGTGTATAAACAATGGTGGGATCCCTTTGAGTCCACAAATACACACACACACGTATTATGTCTACAGGCCACGTGTCCAAGCAGAACGGATGAGCAAGAAGGAGTCCAACTCCAAAATGATTTTGAGCATCTCAAGTTGGGTTAAAACTGGTATGTTCAGCTGCATGTTTCCCCAATAATTATGGTTTATTCATATTTTAGATTTGAGCCAAAAAGCCTCTTTATGCTTTCCACTGGTGGTGACATAATGACATTTACTGGAGAGAAACAGTTGATTAACTGATTAGAGGATTAGCAGAAAATGAATTGGCAACAATTTCAATCTGTTTTGTATTATTGCAAATTTAAATTTGTAAGGAGTATGTGTAAATATTAGGGCTGTCAATCAATTAAATATTTAATTGTCCATAGTTAATCACGATTAATCGCAAGTTAATCACACTTTTATCAGTGCAAAATGTACCTTAAAGGGAGATTTGTTAAGTATTTAATAATCTTATTAACGTGGGAGTGGACAAATATGCTGCTTTATGCAAATGTATGTATATATTTATTAGTGGAAATCAATTAACAACACAAAGCAATGACAGATATTGTCACAAATCCCTCACAGGTACTGCATTTAGCATACAAAAATATGCTCAAATCATAACATGGCAGCCCAACAGGATACCTTAGCATTAAGACCACAGGGTACAACACATGCTCAGTGTAACTGATGACGCGTGACCCCGCCTCCTTCCTTCTTCGAGAAGAGAGATACGTGTGTGGATGTGTGGCGAGACTCCGAGGTGCGGCGGGAGCTGCTGTCCGTCCGCGGTGAGAAAGAACAAAGCGGTAGATGACGGGATGAGAGACAATGTAGTGTAATGTTATACAGACATAACAAGGCTGCTGAATGAAAGAGGCATCCGCCGATACGTTACACGGAAACACACCGTGTAAATAATCAGCCGACCACCTCACGGTACCGCCAGCTGTGAGCTGGGATCTGTTTTTAAAGTCACACACCTTGGCGGAGGTCTGCGCTCTCTGAGTGCCATTCTAGTTGGCAACTACTTTGATAATCAGTTACTCATTTCGGTGAAACTAAAGTGCAAAACGTTTCCTGGTTCCAGCCTCTCAATCAATGATTCTCTGTCTTATGTGATAAAAAAAAAAAGATCATCTTGGGATTTGGACTAAACAGGACCTTTAAAGTCACCAGCTTGTGCTGGTTACTTATGAAGGGTATTTTTCTCAATGCTTGATATTTTATAGACTAGATTATCAGCAGATCAGTTATTGAGAATAATAGTTCTAGACAACCAGTTATTTTTGTACAATTGGAAGAACAATTTCCTTCCAGTCAGTTCGCCAATCATGATTGTTTTTTTGTTTTTTCCTTTATCGTCTCGTTTCATTGTGCCCAAGTTGCATTGTGGTATCGCATCATTATGTTTCGCTCTTGTTTGCTGTCAATCAGCTGCTGCCCACACAAAGACACCGCCAGAATATGTGGTGAAAATTTGTGTGTCTTTGTTTTGCTGGAACAAGAAGTTAATTTCAAGCTTGGTTTGACACCAAAAAAATGATAAGAAAATATGTTAATGTAAGAAAAAAACCTGCTTATTGCGTATGATAACTGATTTTTGAGGAAAATAGACGGAAGTAAATAGTCAATAACTGAAGAGCAAACCTTGAAATGTTGATGCTGAGACAGCTGAGTAAAACAAAGCTGCATCTGTTCTTGTGCAGAGACGGATGTGAGAGCAGCAGGAGAGCAGGTATGAATCCCTGCAGGCCTCTACGCTCTCTCGTGTTAAACCTCTCTCCAATATTTCATTGATTTCTGTGACAAGGTAGAGAATAGGTTTCAAAGACATCACATCCTTCAGAGCTCTAACCTAAATGTAGTAGCAGCGGTGGAAAAGGCTTGAGGTTGTCGTGCCGGTGGGATTCGGCAGTCTGGCTGGGCTTTGCCGTCTGGTTAGGAAACAGCTGCCGTGATGACCCACTTCTCTGCTCCACGTGAAGCTCCTCTCTGGATCTCATGTCTGTTGTGTTTTATCTTTATAGTCTCTTACCGTTCTAAAAGTGGCTGTATATAAAGGGCAGTTGGTCGATATACTGTTAACAGTGGTGGAATATAACTAAGTATATTTACGTTCAATTTTGAGGTACTTTATTTGAGAATTTCTCAATTTCATTTTGGAGGCAAACGTACTTTTTTATCCACTACATTACAACTACACTTAGATGTATTTGATAGTTACTTTGCAGATTCTGCTTATTGATAAAATACAAATCAACTAATAAATTATGATTATATACATTAAGCTACCCAGCAGTATATAAAGTAATTAAATGAGATCCACCTTTAGCAGCTGATACATTAAAGTGATGAACACATTAATGCATCAATAATTATAATCCAGAAATATAATATATATGATTCTGAATAAAGGGCCATTCTGCATAATGAGTACTTTTATTTTTGGTAGTTATAGTTAAGTATATTTTGATGCTAATTAGGGCTGTCAAAGTTAACGCAATAATAACACTTTAAAACAAATTATTTTTAACGGCGCAAATTTCTTTAACGCATTAACACAATCGATCTTTCGGAGGTTATAGCGGGCTCAGTTTTACAGCTAGAGAGAAGATACTGACCCTCATATAAAACTATGAAACCTAAAGAGTCCATCGGTACCAGCCATGTCATACTTTTTGGGAATGAGGCTAAATAACGCTCCAAACTTGCACAAAATTTTGGCGAAGGAAAAACTGTCATGGCCATTTTCAAAGGGGTCCCTTGACTTCTGACCTCAAGATATGTGAATGAAAATGGATTCTATGGGTACCCACGAGTCTCCCCTTTACAGACATGCCCACTTTATGATAATCACATGCAGTTTGGGGCAAGTCATAGTCAAGTCAGCATATTTGTTTATGCTAAATGCAGTACCTGTGAGGGTCTCTGGACAATATTTCTCATTGTTTTGTGTTGTTAATTGATTTCCAATAATAAATATATACAAACATTTGCATAAAGCAGCATATTTGCCCACTCCCATGTTGATAAGAGTATTATATACTTGACAAATCTCCCTTTAAGGTACATTTTGAACAGATAAAAAATGTGTGATTGCAGCCCTCCTTATAAACACTAATAACATTACAGCCAGCAAAATACCTCGCTATTTAAATCCATGCTCTACTTTATACCTGCCTATTTGGTAGTATAAAAAAAAACAAATTGAGCTCAAAAGTGCAAGTTGAAAAGTCTGTTGGAATGCATCCTACTTGGCTTGACTTGTTGGAAGCCATAATAAAACTAAATACCATTTTCTTCCTCTCAACAACGTTAGTTCTCACACACACACACACACATACACACAGACACACACAGACACACACCTGTGTCAATAAAATTAAGCTCCTGGTGCAGTCTGATGACATCAGTTAACAAATATTCTTGTAAAATGTCTAAAAATGTCTCCTACAGTTTCAGTGAACCTCAAAATGACTGCTTCCTTGAGTCGGTGTGAAGGAGAAACACACAACCAGTCGTGTGGCGTTTGAAACCAATCAGACAAATTACCCAGTGTGAGAATTAATTTTTTTTAAACTGACTATAACAGAGTGCTGCAGAAATAACGTGTTTTTGTAGGCCAGCCAGGAAGTTAGCATCGCCCTGGGTCCCTCGACAAAAAGACAACGGGATTTTTCCATTTGGTTTGGGATAACTGCAGAACGAACTACACCACGGTCGCATGAGCGTGAGTATACACAACGAGGCTGTAAAGGAGGACGAGTCGGCGTGACGAAGTAGTCTCATTTAGCCATTTCTTCAAAATTCATGAGTGGGGTATTTATTACCTCCACCAAGACCAAAGGCCTTGGGCCAAGGAGGTTATGTTTTCACCGGCGTTGGTTTGTTTGTTTTTCTGTCAGTCTGTCCTTCTGTTAGCAGGATTACTCCAAAAGTTCGCGATGGATTTGAATGAAATTGTTTGGAGGGGTGGGGTGTAGCACAATGAACAATCCATTAGATTTTGGTGCCGATCCGGATCATGATCATCATCATCATGATTCAGGAACTTTTTAAGGATTCCGATCAGCCTGAGCATTAAGACCACAGGGTATAACACATGCGCAGTGTGACTGATGACACGTTGATGACGCATGACCCCGCCTCCTTCTGAGAGCAGAGAGATACGAGTGTGGAAGTGTGGCGAGACATCGAGGTGCGGGAGCTGCTGGCCGTCCGCCGTGAGAAAGAAAAAAGCGGTAGATGACGGGATGAGAGACAAGGTAGTGTAATGTTATACAGACATAACAAGGCCATGTTAATAACAAGCCGACCACCTCACGATAACGCCAGCTGTGAGCTGTGATCTGTTTTTAAAGTCAGGCACCTTGGCGGAGATCTGCGCTCTCCGAGTGACATTCTAGTTGATGTATTTTATTTTGTCATAGAACAAAACATTAAAGTTTCTTAAGCTCAGACCTTATTTCAGGCATCCAACTAAAAACCCATTCAAAAAAACTTCCAGACGAGGGAACCAGAAGTGCTAAAATGCTCATTTTGGGGTTTTAGGACTCATTCCTGCAGCACTATGACAACAGCAGAGGTTTTCTCATGTATTTCACCTGTATCAACGGCCTCAACTTCTGCCAGATTATGACGTTTGACGTCAGTCTGCTGTGTAAAGTCTTTACTTTTTTATCATATTTCTGCAAACAGCATCCAAACAGCCCGTTGTGTTCCCTGCATACAGTACGTCCTCCCCTCCCCCGTCTTTCAGATCCACTTAGACATTCTTAAAGGCATTCCTGTGGAGCCCGGGTAATAAAAGGGCTCAGGTTGCCCCTGTGTTCATTCACCGGAGACGTAGTACGGCAAACAAACAAGGAGAGTGAAAGGCTAGCCCTGTTGTTTAGAGACAACTACATCCTGTACGGTATAATCCCTAAACGGAGGTCTTTTGTTGGGAAGGGCTGAGCTAACTGCAGGGCGTGGTGGTATTACTGTACCGTACCTCGACTGAGCTGTCAGGATGAAATACAACTCGCACAAAGAACCGAGAGAAAGAGGAGATGGAAGGAGGCTGATATGAGAAGCTAAAATAAAGGCTTTGTTGTTTCTCCCCTGAAAAACACCACATGGATTATAGTCCAGACAAAGGAAGGCCTGCGGTCGACAAGCTGAAATCATATTCATAGCTCTGAACAAAATCAGGTCATTTCATAATGGGAATGTTGTATCCCAAATGACAGACGAATCCAGCCTCAGTGTGACAGTGATTTACCGTAAACGCCCCTGCAGGCTGAAAAACAGGCGATGGATGGCAGCGATAAGTGAGAGAAGGGGCTCGCCAGGCTGCCTGTTATAACAGGACGTGGCCACATCCAGCTGCACAATTGCATAATATGAGAATAGGAAATTCTGCTGATAAACTGTCTATTGTTCCAAAGTGCCAAGCAGACCAACAAGATAAACATAACATGGGCTGGTCCGCCAGCTAGTCCAAACAACAACACCGGCTTCATGAGACGGATGTAGGGAAGGTGCTGCGTACCAGAAAATGAAAAGTGTATTTGTGTGACATTATAACATAAGAAAATTAAATGGATTTCAATCACTTATGTCAAGAAACGGACTATTTATAGCAAAAGGTGGGGTGCCACATACAGACCAGTTTGATGTCCAGTGGGTAGGACCAGTAAAACCATTGCATAGTAACCTATAAATAACCACATCTCCACATTTTCCCTTCATGTTAGTGTAAAGAAGTACAAGTACATCCTGAAAATATTCACATTTACTGGAAAACATCCACCTCAAATTAGGAACAGAAGTTCATTTTATTGCAAAATTGGAATTAATGATTCATTTTGACTTAAAGTCTCATAACTTTGGCTTACTATGTCAAAATATTTACTTTTTTTTAAACTTAAATTTGGACATAATTCCCATGAAATGTCATAAATGTGACAAAGTATCTCAAAATTGTGACTTGAAAAATTTAAATCTCATTCTTTTGACATTTAAGATTCATAACTTTGAGTCGTATCTCTTAAGTTTGACTCCCCCGAGTTTAAGTCAAGTCAAGTTTAACTTAATTCTCATAATTAATTATGACTTCCTATGATAATTCTTACTAGTATCTCATAGTTGTGATGTGAAAGGACGTTATTCTGACTTAAAAAGTCATAAATTTGACTTAATATCGATAACTTTGGCATTCTCTTTCAAAATTTTGACTTTTTTTACTTAAATTTTGACATAATTCCCATAAAATGTCATAAATGTAACAAAGTATCTCAAAAGTGAGGCTTGAAAAATGAAAATCTCATACTTCTCATACTTCTCTTCTCTACTTCTCTTCTTTTTACTCTTTGCAAAGTCATCCAGTGGGCCTTATTAGATCCTTTGGCAGGCCAGTTCTGGCCCTCTGGCCGTATGTTTGACACCCCTGATTTATAGCAAAACGTAGTTGTGGGAAAGGCTCTGCTCTTTCAAAGAATCTGACTGAATATGATTGGACGTTACAAACCAGCTGGAGGCCAAGCAGCTGAAGAATGAGCCGGTGATTGTGAGGCATGAATGAAGCAGCAATCAGCGAAGCAGTATTCGCTCCAGGTCTCCATGATACTAAAAGAACTGCAAATACAATCAAGTCAATTAAAAAAAACACCAGACAAAATGAAGACGGCAAAAGAAACATAAAAAAAAAATAATGTGTTTTTGGGGGACTATTTTCAGCTGCGGATTAATACACATTTGGTGCTCTATAGTGAGTCGGTCTATTCACAGCAGCATGTTGTGTCTTTAGTAGTTTGTTGAGATACAGTATATGCGTTGCATATTATCGTGGCATTCATACGCCTTTTTGACTTTACATACAGGCACAATACTCCCAGCACATTTTGTATGCTAAATGCAGTACCTGTGAGGGTTTCTGGACAATATGTGTCATTGTTTTTTGTTGTTAATTGATTCACAATAATAAATATATACATATATTTTGCATAAAGCAAGTATATTTGTCCACTCCCATGTTGATAAGAGTATTAAATACTTGACAAATCTCCCTTTAAGATACATTTTGCACTGATAAAAAATGTGTAATTAATTTGCAATTAATCGCAATTAATTATGGACAATCATGCGATTAATCGTGATTAAATATTTTAATAGATTGACAGCCCTAGTTTTGATTAATAAAATGTACAATGTGTGGACTAGCATTTGCACCTGATTGTGCTTGACTGAAAAGAGGCACTGAAGTTTGTCTTCTTAAAAGGAGTTTATTAATAGAAAGCTACTACATGGTCTCATACAATCCAATAAAAAGCACATATATAGTAAATATAGATTGTTGTCTTTTCAATCTAAACATCCAACAGTCCTCTAGAGGTTTTGTTAGCGTGCCCTCGTGACTCCTTCTCGCTCACAAACAAACATCCGTCTCGTCTTCGCTTAAAGCGTAACGTGGCCTCCTCACAGTCGGTGTGTATAACGAGATGAAATGTGGTATCGGTAAGTGGGTGAAGCCGGGATGCCGGAGCTCAGTTCAGCAGCCTCGGGGGGGCTTCATCCAGGCAGGTTATATCAGGTCAGGATTGGAGCTGGATCCCCTACAGCGGATGGCGGAGTCGGTATCCTGCCCTGTTTTCATTCCAGACGTCCGCTCGGGGAACCGGCTCTGGTGGAATTGGTTTAGCCCCAGGTAGCGGCGGATGAGGAATCCATATTTTCAGCTAAACAGGGAAATCTGCACTGCAATAACCTCACCATCACCATCACCATCACCATCACCATCACCATCACCATCAGTTAGTGGAAACCAGATGGCTCAGACAAAAGGTTGGCTGTTTGTTCCTTTTGTGTCTTTTTTATGCAGCTTTTTCATCACAAAAAACTGTAACCTTTTAGTATACTTTATAGTCGTTGAGCTGAAATGAGCTCTGGCTAAAAATACAGACCAAATGGCACATGACTTAGATTTCCACACGCTGTATTTCATGCACAACAAAACAGCATTTCCCAGGATCACAACATATCACGTCTCTGACTCAAGCTCCAGTTGTTTCCTTCATGACTTTGGAATATGAAATGATTGATAGCGAGGCCCATTTTTTTCACCCACATTAGAAACTCCAGCGAGCCAGAGGAATACAAATATAAACATCACTTAAAGTTCCTGCGCCCGCATGAACTCAATAGCGAAAACAAATGGCCGGTTGAGTCAGGCACCGAGCCCCTTTCGGCGCATTCTTTCACCAAATGGGTTTCTCATCTGCTGCTTTGTCTCCTCTTCAGCATCTGTTGCCTGGAAATCTGAACACAGCATCAATCTGAGGTGGTAAAAGTTTCTGGAAATGTTTTCCGTTCCATGTGAGGGTGCAGAAACCTGACGAGCATTCGTTCTGTAAACGGATAGTTTGGTATTTCTTATGGGAAAGAAATTAGAAAAATGTGATTGTGGTGTCTTGTTATGAAAGCTATTTTTATTTTGGTAATGATTCAGAGTTTGCACAAAGCATATATATAAGAACTAGGGCTGTCATTCAAACTCAAGGGGAGTAACATAAAGCCATGTGAAGAATATGAATAGTTTGATTAAGTTAATACATCATTGCCAAATACAAAAGCTTAAAACCGCATTAATTGGGGATCTTTCGGCAATTTTTGGCCTGCTGCTGTAAACAACGCTGATGAAAGCAGTGAGAGTGAACCTAAACAGTAAAACTGTGGGCTGTAAAACCAAAACAACGAGCTTAAAGGCGCTAAAACGCTCCATAGAGCTGAAGGGAATGGCAGTCTGGTGATAATAATAATAACTAATGAACCCAAGCCAGTGAAGCTAAAAAAAAAAAACTAACTAAACTATCTATAGATTAAAGTAATAATAATGGTTTGAAGTAGCAAAACGCTACAAAGTAAAGCTGTCAATCAATTAAAATATGTGAGTGTCCATACTTAATCGCGATTAACCGCAAATTAATCAGACATTTTTTATCTTTTCAAAATGTACCTTAAAGGGAGATTTGTCAAGTATTTAATACTCTTATCAACATGGGAGTGGGCAAACAGGCTGCTTTAATGCGAATGTATGTATATATTTATTATTGGAAATCAATTAACAACACAAAACAATGACAAATATTGTCCAGAAACCCTCACAGGTACTGCATTTAGCATAAGAAATATGCTCAAATCATAACATGTCAAACTGCAGCCCAACAGGCAACAACAGCTGTCAGTGTGTCAGTGTGCTGACTTGACTATGATTTGCCCCAAACTGCATGTGATTATCATAAAGTGGGCATGTCTGTAAAGGGGAGACTCGTGGGTACCCATAGAACCCATTTACATTCACATATCTTGAGGTCAGAGGTCAAGGGACCCCTTTGAAAATAGCCATGTTTTCCCTCGCCAAAATGTATGAGAGCGTATTCATTATCGTATGAGAGCAGTGCAGAGCGGTGTCTGTGAGCGAGCCAGTGGGGCACGCTCACATGCACACAGAACCTTTAACACTCCTGATGTTTTTGCTAAACCTGAAGTCAAAAGAACAAACTGTTCCACTTTGTTGGTTTTGCTTTAGTCAAATTAAAAATATGAGAAAGTAAAAAGCGCCAAAAAAAATCAGGTAAAAAGTATTTTTCAGAGCGGCGACGTTGCTCAACTCTCCAACTGAAACTAGAAATATTCAGTCTGAAGGCCTGTGTATAACTACTGTATGTGTGGCTGCCTGTATTCAGATTGACTCTGACTGCACAGGGGGGACGTGACATTGAGACGAAACCACTCCGGATGGCCGAGAGCAGAAACTGGATCAGACTGCTGACCACAGATTTGGCTGCGTTTGAGTCAGACAGAGAGAGAAACAGAAAGCGGAGGACTTCCAGGTGACGGTCGACCTATCGGAGGCCCCTAGGCTGATTGACTTTCTAAATATAAAACTCGGACGTCTTGAAAAAAAACTTGTTTTGTATATCCGTGCAGACGCTGAGGTTTTCCTCACTGGAACATCAGATTGATTATTGTGTGCTAACAATCACTGCCTTGTTGTAAACATCTGTTTTGTATGCTAGCTAATGTGCTAGTGGCTTGTGGATGAATGTTTTCATGGCAGTCACTCGCACAAAAACAGAAAAGGGGGTCAGAAAGGGAACATGCATGGAATATCTTCCTCCAGTAAAACTCAGATGCAGGATATCCATTCCCTTGTTGTCACAATTTCAAATAAGCAAGTTAGTCAGCTTGTTAGCTTTGAAACAAAACCAATTAAAAGTTTCAATGCTAGTGCAGAAAAATAAGGATTGAGCTAAAGTCAAGTATGTTTTTTGGACATTTTGATTGCCTTTATGAGAGAGCAGACAGTAAAGAACTGAAAAGAGAGAGAGGTGGGGAGTGACCAGGCTTCAACCTCCGGGTCAGAAAAGTGAAGCCAATGTGGAAGTGCCTTAAACTTGCCTCTAATTCCCTCTAACAGCCAGCAGGGGGCGACTCCTCTGGTTGCAAAAAGAAGTCTGATTGTATAGAAGTCTATGAGAAAATGAGCCTACTCCTCTCTTGATTTATTACCTCAGTAAACATTGTAAACATGAGTTTATGGTCTCAATCAGCTAGTTTCAAGTCTTATGGTCCCATTTAGAGTCAAATAGATCATAAAGCAGGGGATGCTTTAGGGCGTGGCTACCTTGTGATTGACAGGTCGCTACCACGGCGTTGTCCGGTCTGGGAGTTGTCCGTGTTTTGTTTCTGTCTTAGAAGAACTCAGCTCATGAAAGTTGATTTTAATACTTCGGTCGACTAAAAATGTCTTATTCAGCGTTCGGTTGTACTTAGCTCCACCCTCTCGTGTTACTTCCGATTGCTAATAACCGAGATGGCGACGGACAAAATTCCAAATTCGAGGATGGGTGACGTTACGGTGACTACGTCCACTTCTTATATAGACTCTATGGTCTGAACACAGAGCTGGCCGCCATGTTTCTACAGTAGCCCAGAACGGACAAACCAAAGACCAGCTCTAGATAAGGCCATTCACATTTTCACATCGGCCACCGTAGTTCACAAAACCCATTTTCATTCACATATCTTGAGATCAGAGGTCAAGGGACCCCTGTGAAAATGACCATGCCAGTTTTTCCTTGCCAAATTTAGCATAAGTTTTATTTAGCGTTATTTAACCTCCTTCGCGCCAAGCTAGAATAACATGGTTGATACCAATGGATTCTTTAGGTTTTTCTAGTTTCATATGATACCAGTATCTTCACTCTTTAGCTTTAATACTGAGCCCGCTACAACCTAAACATTGCAAGTTGCGTTAATGCTTTAAAGAAATTAGTGGCGTTAAAACAAATTTGTGTTAACGCGTTATTATCGAGTTAACTTTGACAGCCTAATAAATGCTGTGGAGTTAAAAGTAGGTAATTTCTTTCTGAAATATAGTGGAGTAAAAATAGAAAGTAGCATTAAATGGAAAAATTCGATCACAGGTACCTCAAAATTGTTCTTAAGTACAGTAATTGAATAAATATAGGCCTACTTAGATACTTTCACTGATTGCTGTCGACTCTTAATCTTGCTTTCAGAAAACTTTTCTTTTTCCATATTTGTTGCGTAACAGATACATGAAGCCGCTGTCGTGTGACCTCCAGGGTGTTTCCAGACATGCTTTCAAAGCCTCCAGCCTGCTGATGTAATCTGTTTGTTTCCATCTCACATTGAACAAACACAGTATCGACAACACCAGAGATGTCCCATCACGTCTCCTCTACCCACGGGTGCCAAAACACCAAATCCAGACGTATAGCCAAGCGCTCACTTTACTCTTTCGGCCGCAGATACCGGGCAGAGCTCCGCATCCTGACAACGGCGACCAGAGAGCAATCAGAGCAGTCAGAGCTTGTTCTCCAGAGCCACAATTAGATTTGTAGCGCTCCAGACTTTGGTGTTGAGCAATCCGCCAGCCCAGACTACACCCTGCTATGAGTTCATTAAGAAACAACCCACACTACACCCATTCATCTCAGTCAGCAGGGTATGCAGGAAACCAGAACCCCATTTCCAATGCACCGCCAGCCATACCAGAAGCACACTCTCTCCAACACACAAAGAGCCCAGCACGGATGGCTGGTATTGTATCACTGACTTTCCTTCCTGCGTATATTCACATATTTGCTCAACCTCTTCTGGTGTGATTGTGCTTTGTGTTTCGGTTGGATTAAGTTAAGAAAACATTTACATGCAGGTATGAAAACAGAGAGGAGCGAAGCCAATGAACATGAGAAGTGCTGGCTAAATAAAGCAGGAGGGAGAAAAGGTTAATGTGTACAGTGCAGACAGAAGAAGCTAAAAGTAGGTCAGTCGGCAGAGAGTCTTTTGTCTGGCAACAAAAAGGTGAGCAACAGGACCGGAGGTGGAGTCAAAAGGTCAGGAATCCCTCTTAAAACGGGGTTTGTTTTTGTGCATATTTAAACGCGAGTGCACTCTGGAAGCACCGTGTTTTGAAAGCCGGAGGCACTGGCGGTCCTCACCGTCCACCAACCGTGTTTTTTGGGGGGGGGGTTGTTGCCTCGTTTACATCCTTCACTTCCCAGAATTCCCACCCGCATCGAACCTGCCCGCAGAGCACAAAAAGGATGGATGGATCCTCTCCATAAATAACCAGCAGAGCAAAGCCAGAAACCACGATGTGTTTTTCTCTCCATGCTTTGTTTCAAAGCCCCCGGACAGCTCACTCCACAAAGTAGCCGTCCAAATGTGCTGGATCCATCACACGGGCAGATAAATCTCTGGCACACATTTGAATAAAGGGAAAGCAAAAAGCACAGGATTGTTGTAGATAGAGGAGAGGAAGAAGCGTGAGCTGAAATTGAATGTGATCAGATCGGACTGACTTGTCTGCACATGAGATTATAAACACAGAATAGGTGTTGATATAATGTGTCATGGAGGGTTTGTTCTGTATGAAAAGAAAGAAGTCTTATCTTCTGAAACGTCACTTTGAATCAGTGATAAGTGGTGATCTAAGACTCGTCCATCAACACCAAATTAATCACAAATTTCAACAATGGATTAATTGTTTGAGGTCATTTAAAACAAAGATGTCAAACATTATTTTGCTCCAACTTCTCAAATATGAGGATTTGCAGCTTTTCTCTGTTTTATCTTATTTAAAATTCATATTTTGGGGTTTTCTACTGTGTTGGTTGGACAAAATCAGAAATACTCAGCTCAGTCAGACCAAAGCAAGAGCCAGTTACATCGCTGGCTCTGCTCCGTTTCTCTTGGTAGACAGACAAAGACTTTGTGATGAAAAGTGGCAATATGACATGAAACAGTCTTTTTGAAATATGAATAAAAACTTTCACCCAAAAAAAGGACATTTTGAAATAAAAACTACGAGAAAGAAAGAAATCTGTTATTGTGAAAAGAAGAAGAAGAAGCGGGAAAAAATAACATTTCATAATACCAAGCTGAGTTTTATTTTTTTAATGTATTGGATTATTTCATTGATTTCATTTATTCATGAAATTAATCATATGAATGATGTCCTTTTTATTTAGTTCTGAACACTAGGTCTCAATACAGTGATTGTGATTCACTATTCTCTGACATTTTGTATTGCTTTTATGTAGGGCTGTTAAATTTGACCCGATAACGCGTAATTTCTGTAACTGATTAAAGCAACTTGCAATTTTTAGATTGTACACTGAAGATACTGGCATCGTATGAAACTAGAAAACCTAATGAATCCATTTACAGGAATCCTGTAACCATGTCATACTAGCTTTGCATAAAGGAGGCTAAATAACGCTCCAAATTTTGGCGAGGAAAAACTTGCATGACCATTTTCAAAGGGGTCCCTTGACCTCTGACCTCAAGATATGTGAATGTAAATGGGTTCTATGGGTACCCACGAGTCTCCCCTTTACAGACATGCCCACTTTATGATAATCACATGCAGTTTGGGGCAAGTCATAGTCAAGTCAGCACACTGATGATATGATTTGAACATATTTTATATGCTAAATGCAGTACCTGTGAGGGTTTATGGACAATATGTGTAATTGTTTTGTGTTGCTAATTGATTTCCAATAATAAATATATACATACTTTTGCATAAAGCAGCATATTTGCCCACTCCCATGTTGATATAGTATTAAATACTTGATAAATCTCACTTTAAGTTACATTCTCAACAGATAAAAAATGTGCAATTAATTTGCGATTAATCGCGATAAGTATGGACACATGTGATTGATCGCGATTAAATATATTTTAATTGATTGTCAGCTTTACTTTGTAGCATTTTGCTACCTCAAACCATTATTATTACTTTAATCTTTAGATAGTTTTGTTAGGTTTTTTTTGTTTTGGTTTCACTGGCTCGGGTTCATTAGTTATTATTATCACCAGACTCTGCTATTCCCTTCAGCTCTGTGGAGCGTTTTAGCACCTTCAGTTGTTTTGGTTTTACAGCCCACAGTTTTACTGTTTGGGTTCACTCTCATTGCTTTCATCAGCGTTGTTTACAGCAGCACGCCAAAAATTGCTGAAAGATCCCCAAATAATAGGGTTTTAAGCTTCTGTATTTGGCAATGAAAGATTAACAATCCAAGTATTCATATTCTTCTCATGGCGTTATGATACTCCCCTTTCTTCTAGACCAACCTAGGGTCATAACAAGACTAAACATTTCATTGATTAATCAGAAAAATAACCGACTGATGAAAATAATGGTTCATTGCCGCCTCTCTTTACAGACAAAAAAAAACAGCTTCATCGTCTCATGCACGGCTTAAAGTGTCTCATTTCACTCCCACAATGCTGCAGCTTTAAAGCGCCCCAGGATTAGTGGCCTGATTAAAGCTGCGTGTGCTCACACATCCCTGTGACACACCACATACAGTAAACTCACATACATGCAACCCTCCAATCAGACGGAGCAGAGGGGGTCAATACGCTCAGTCTGTCACCTTGCCAACCGGAGGTCTTATCATGCTTCCAACCAGGCGGAGAAGCATCTCGCAGCAGAAATGTGAGTGTCAACACGTTATCAGGCATCAGCACCCTCAAATCACAGCCCAGACTCTAAATCCTACACCTCCTTCCAACCTTTACTGTGTGACGTCCCCCCCAAAGCCCCCTTACATCAACTCAAGTACCTTCATCCACACCAGCCATCATGTTCAAAATGTGTTGATTTGAATAGATTTTTAACTGGATGTTGTTTAAACAGTGGGCAACCTCCGAGTCTGAGAAGTGAAGCTGACGCGGAAGTGTCTTAAACCTGCATTCTTTCTAACAGCCAGCAGGGGGCGACTCCTCTGGTTGCTAAAAGAAGTCTGATTGTATAGAAGTCTATGAGAAAATGAGCCTACTTCTCACTTGATTTATTACCTCAGTAAACATTGTAAACATGAGTTTATGGTCTCAATCACTAGTTTCAAGTCTTCTTCAATACAGCATGATGTTCATTTAGTAAATTATGGTCCCATTTATAGTCAAATAGACCATAAAGCAGGGCATGCTTTAGGGCGGGGCTACCTTGTGATTGACAGGTCGCTACCACGGCGTTGTCCAGTCTGGGAGTTGTCCATGTTTACATCTTACAACTTTAACCCTTTCACAGTGTGTTTTAAGTTCATCAAAGATAATTATAACCTTTTTGGTCGCCTGAAAATGTCTTATTCGAGTTCGGTTGTGCTCCGCCCTCTCGTGTCACTTCTGGTTGCAAAAAAACAAGTTGGCGAGGGCCAAAATGCCGAACTCGAGGCTTCAAAACGGCAACCAGTATAACAAACCGATGGGTGACATCACGGTGACTACGTCCACTTCTTATATACAGTTTATGTGTTTAACACTGTGAATGAAACTGAATTGTTAAAATAGTTTGTGACCCGGCCACCATGTTGAGATCAGTTGAGGAAATACCAAGCACCGCCCACCAGTCGGAACAAACTTTCTCATTTTACAGCTACACGTCAAGATGTTTCTGAAAACATTTTACACGAGAAATAGACATTACAGTAACCGTATGTTGATTCATATTTGATCAGCGCTGCTACCGGAGTTTGCGAGTGATTGACAGCTGCCTCCGTTGAATGAACAGCCAATAGGAACGCTCTCTCTCTGAAATGACCTGTGATGGCCAAAGTCTCCCATCACGGGCTAGATTTGTTAAAGCCTGAAAACAGAGCCATGAGGAGGTGCAGAAGTCTAGTTATCTCCCAGAACACTTGAATTACAATATGCTGAAAGGCTATTGTGGATTTTTTTGCCCAATGATGCCAAAAATATTCTGCCTACTGCTGCTTTAATGCTGTGTTGATATACAGCTACATATGTGTGTGTGTGTGTGTATATACAGTATATGTGTGTATATGTCCCCCCCAATGTCTGACTGAAGATATCCCTGGCTGTATACTGACTTAGAGATGAGAAGTCTTCTCCTGCTGTAGATTGAGTGACACATATACCGGCTTAATGTTCAGTGGAGTGGATGATTGGGAGCAAGACCCGAGCCTATACTGGTGTCGATATCATATGTATGACCTCGGTGTCCTCGCAATTTAAAGTGGAGAAAAGGTATTTTTCACCTCTCTTGTTTCCACTAATAAAGCTCTGCTGTACGCGGGGATCTAGTATGTCGTCTGAATTTTAAAACTGCTCTTGACACTGAAGCATTATCCTGCAGTAGCTGGTGACAGGATGATGAACAGTTGGCTCTGCAGCAGAATACAAGACCAATCCAGAGGCAAATTACTCACAGGGGAAGGTGTGCCCGGGCAATGTACGGAGAATGAACAAGTGAGAGGGATAAAAAAAAAAAACTGAACATTGAACTGTGGATTTTAAAAGATGGCCTTGGCATCCAGTTAAGAGTAATTCACGTTCAGTGAGCGTTTACGTGTGCAGCACAATCTAAGTCTAATTCAGACTTTTATGGCCTTGTTTTTCAACGACCGTGGATCACTTATATCGCTGCCAAGCTGAAGGCCAAATAAAGCAAAGCTTTTAGCCGCGCACAAGGAGCTATTCAGGTCATTGAAATACAACTGTGACAATCAGACGTAAATGAAACCCTTCATGTTCGTGAGGTTGGTCAAACTGGAGCCTTGGAGCGGTTGCTAAAGGCTACGGAGCTTATAGTGCTGGGACTGTTTCCTCTGATGTGTGGTTGATTCAGCTAATGATGCAGAAGGGAATCAATCTACTGTAATGTTTGAGCAGTGTGACTGAGGACGTTAAGCACAGCACATAATGTGAGCAGAGAGAGCGGTTTGGAGGTGGAAACCATCAGATCATTTAAATCGCATCGTTTCATCTGGCTTAATACAAAGATTTGTAGTCAGTGACTATGTCCAATAGTTTGTTTGTTGTTGTTAAAGGTGCTCTATACGATGTCCAGAGCATTAATATAGCATCAAACAACTATTTGCTATGTAAAGGTATAGAGGAGTTTAATGCAAGTTCGTGCATGTGAGCATCCGCCGCTTTGTACTGCGCTCATATGGCGGTTACGGCACGGGCACCATCAAAGAACGTATGTTGGCAAGAAGTGAAAGTCAATTGTTCCATACCATTGCAATGCCAGCGTCCAGCAGCAAAGTTGCGCTACCGCCATTTTGGACTGAAAGCGACTACCAGACGCCAGAAAAACGTTTGCCTAAATGCCTTCTACTCTATTGTCATATTCTACGGAAATGACCTGTGTGGAACAATAAAATATTATAAATATAATAAGTGTTTTTAGTCCAAAATGGCTGCAGAGGTTGTTGTCAAAAAAACACCAGAGTTTCGTCTCTTTGCTTCTATACTCTTTCTTTCTTGCCGAGTTAGATGAGAAGATTGATGTCAAAGGAGCTGAAGCCAGGAAACAATTAGCCTAGCTTAGCATAAAGACTGGAAGCAAAAGCAAAAGCAAAACAAAAACAAAATTGTTGTTTTCACATTTGTGTTTGGGAATGGACTACAGGGTTAACCAGTAATCTTTAGAGTTGTGGGTAGGCATTTTGAGAGAGCCTGGTTAGCTGTCGGTTAATTCCACACCCGATATGTTATGATCCACTAAAGTCATGGTCTTGGTTCCGAGGCACCAAATTGACTCGTACCCGAGAAAACTACTTTTTTTTGACGGCCTTCAGATTGTTGCTGGTTTAAACTGAATGAGGTTAATAGTGTAATAGAGTTATCAGATTATGATTGTTTCCGTGGATTTCGTGATCTTTCATTGTAACATACTGCCAGTGTAAGTGCACCATAAGCTACCGATTCAGACAGTGACACCTTGAGGATGTAGTGTTTGAGATGAATTTTTCCACGCCATCACGGCCGCACCTCTACATCACTCCTTCTTCCAAAGAACAAGACAAGAAAAGTAAATACCTGACGCAAGTCTGCGGTTTAAAAAAAGCTGAGGGCAGCAGTGTTTTGTCAGAAGTACTCATAATTTATGAGAGGAGGAAAAGTAAACAGTACGAGGGAGGATCAGACCGGTCCCAGTTGCGTAACCACATGTTGTCTTTTCTTTTCTGTCTCAGGTACATGGATGAGAACGTGTCGACTCCAAATGTCGACAGTGAAGGTTTTAGTTTGTTTGATTGTTTTTTACCTTAAGAGGTATTTAGCCATGCCGTTAGATTTGGCTGTAGGTGTTTTTACATATGTGTCTTTGAGATTTCTGCCTCCAATCAATTACAATGAAGGTGAATAATATTTGGTTTGTGTTGCTAACAGCATTGAAGAGCCTCCCAATTTATGACCAATGCCAAAGTGCAGAGCTAATCGTAGTAGTAGTGTGTCATCAAGGTGTGGATATCAGGGTGGTGGCTGGTGGTATGGCACGTCTAACGTTCATGCATCATGCAGAGTTTGTGTACCATGTTTTTTTAGTAACCATAACCACATTGTTTTCCTAACCTTAACCAAATGATGTGGCTAACTTCAACCGCACCCCAAACCATAGTTACTTTGTCATAACCAGGACTTTTCCCTAACCAGCATAGTTGCTTAGAAAACCTTGTCATTCAATGTGAAAATAATGTCATTGAACATAATAAAGGATTTGCAGAATTGTCCCTGTTACTCTGGATAATCCACAGAACGAGCTTCCTTCAGTAAAAAATGAAATCTGTTCATGGCTGTGGATTATAATCAGAATGATGAGATGCTTTTCTGTGAACAGAGATGTTGCTGCTGAATTGCTAAATCAAATTTTTCAGTCTCCATTGTATTTTAGGTGATGGCAGAAATCTGAGTGACGGATATCTGAGAACAAATAAAGACGGGTCTCTGTGCAACGTCATCACAGAGATGAACGAACACAACAATGTGAAAGAAAGCACGGCACGTCTAGCGAAGCCAAGCTCCAAAGCAGAGGTGACGAGGACCAACCGCAGAAAAGATGGATTGAAAATGTTTAATATTCTGAGGAAACAGAAGGAGATTATGAATCAATTCTAGTCACACAGCGCTAGCAAAGCAGCGGGCGGTCATGGCGAGCTGTCATGCTCCACAGATCGATAAAAATGAACAGATCAACAACAGGGTGATCGACCCACACTCTTATATAAATATTTATATATATTTAGGGACTCTGCCTTAAAACTTAAAAGTGATGCAAGACTTTGTTACTGCTCTAAATTTCTGCAACGTTACACAACTACGGCGAGGGAAAGCTCACTCCGGTACGCCGTAACGTTACGTTACATTCTACCGGGGAAGCCGCTCCTCCTCCCTCGCGGTCACAACAAGCGGCCATGGAAGCTAACGTTAGCTAACGTTCATTTAAATTGGAATTGGACATATCAGCAATACTGTATTGACTTTTGGCGTTACGTTTTCGACTGCGGGTTAACCGCTAATGTAAACTAGTAATCAGCAACACGCTAGTTAATAGAGAGTCGTCAGGGATCTAATGTTAATGTTCACCTGCCTGACATACAAAGAGCTGCTGTGTGACTGGTTGCACTAATAACAAGACCAAAATCAAAGTCTCCAGTTTTATAGTAACATGATACTCCGACCGGAGTGTCAACCAAACAGAGACTGGTCCTCCAAGTCAAATCACACTTATGTCTGATCTAACGTTACCCATTTCATAACAGGTGATAATAATAAACAAATGTCATACTAATACATCATATGATAATGGTATCTGGTGGTCGGACTCTGCAGGAGTCTAGTATAGTCAACACGAATGTACAAACAATGAGAAATCTACGTTGATTTCAACGGTAAACTACAATCTTGTGCCCGGCTGCCAAAGCGATTGCAAGAAACCCGTCTATAAAACCAAAAGTATGTGCATGGACAGATAGTTTGAGAGATAAGTGAGAACAAGATTTAATGTTATGGGGGTGGGGACGGCATAACAACTCAAAGTTTAGGGCACAAACGGCAGAAAAAACATCATGACCCCAACTGTGTGTCAGACTCATATTTTCTTCTTCTTCTCTTGTGTGTTTTGTGCATTCCTCTGTGTTGCTGCCCGGCCACGAGGCTGCACAAGGTCACAGGGGCACAAAGAGGGAGACACTGAGGACGAGTGGGGGGCCCCGTCTGTCTGAGCAGGCTGTGGAGTTTAGGGTGGTGGAGGGGCGCTGCTCCCCATAAATCTGCCTGTGCTGGTTTGCGAGAGTTTGAGGGCCGGGGTTTCACAGGCAGCAGCGAGGGGCCGCCTCCGCTCCCGGCCTGCTGCAACAGAGGAGCTGTTGTCCGACCAGCGCCTCCTGCTTCTGTCCGTCCACCGAGACAGCAGCGAGGATCCCAGGGCTGTGCTCCAGGCAACGCAGGCCCTGTGATCTCCACTTATGGAAGACGTATGGCTGCTCTGCCCTCTGTTAAACCTGGGGTCAGATCTGCGGGGGCTCTTATGTAACCCAAACATCACAGACACCTGGCGGAGATGAAAGGCAAGCGGCTCATTTTTCACTCGCACTATTACCGCCTATTTCCGCGCTGAAATGCACCATAATACCGCTGAAAAGTCCTCTGGGGGCCTTTTCTGCTCGTGTAATACAGTAGGTGTGAGATCCACGAATGCTGCGGCCACGGTGGCAGTTGTCAAGGCAACCGGGGCTCGCGCCGCTCAGATGCCAGTACAAATCTCCCCCTGGCCGGTGATTGTTTGACTTCTCCGCTGAGATTCAAAAGGAGGATTTGGGGCTGTAACTCAAGCTTGCGAGAGGCTTTCCAAATCTCTCATTCCTACCAACGACGAGCTGATAATGTCAGGCCTTGAGCTGAAAGCAGCCGAAATGACTCGCCACCAGAGATTGAAGACTAATGGACTCCGGCCAAATGTTGTGAAAAGGGGATAAACAACCTTTTTTTTTTTTGCGGGGCTTATTTCAGGCTGTTTTCTTCCAAAGCTCTGATATAAACAGATGTGAAAGGGAGTTGCGTTTGTCATAGGAAACAGGTGCTCGCATGCACATAATCACACGCCATACACGGAGAAGAATAGCCCCCCCAGTACCCACTTGTGGCCCAGAGAATGGGCTCCAGCTGGGCACGGTGTACATTACACAAACGAGTGTTTTGAGTGCCCTTACAAGAGGCATTCATCTGAGGATGTGACTGTTCAGAGGGGGACAATGAGAGCCGATAGGGTCCCTGTGATCGTGATAAATGAGCTGACACAAATTAGAGCATTCGGAAACACATGAGAGGCAAGCTAATTACAGGAGACTTAGAGAAAACAGCCTCTATAACAAACAGACAGAGCCACATCAAGCCTTTATGTGTGCAAGATGTTGATGAAATAACATTGGGTTTCTGTGTGTCATGACATGCAGATCTTGAGTGCAACACTTTGCAGAGATGAGCCGTGTGCGCTGAGGAGGTGTTAGAAGAGACGAAGGCTTTCCCGCCTGTTCGTGTGAGATCAGCTTGGGTGTTTTCTTGTCACCTCCGTTAGATACTGAGCTGAGCTTGCAGAGGTGACATCTCTACTATCGTTTGTGCCGTCTTCACACAAGTCAGGGTGAGAACTAAAGATAACCTGTAAGTAAAATAACCTGTAAAATAATGTAAAATAACCTGCACTGGTTTAGAGAAATGATAACTTAAGTGATGTATGAAAAAATGATTGGGGAATTTATTTTGTGTTGTACAGAGAGATTGAAATCATTTTTGATTTAGGATTGTGCTTTGTGATTAATTTCTTTAAATTAGGGCTTTCAATCGATTAAAATATTTAATCGCGTTGCCACTGCAGATAATTTGGTAATATTGATTTGTCTTTTTTCTCCAGTTCCAGCTTCTTAAAGCACATTTTTTATCTGTTCAAAATGTACCTTAAAGGGAGATTTGTCAAGAATTTAATACTCTTATCAACCTGGGAGTGGGCAAATATGCTGCTTTATGCAAATGTATGTATATATTTATTATTGGAAATCAATTAACAACACAAAACAATGATAAATATTGTCCAGAAACCCTCACAGGTACTGCATTTAACATAAAAAATATGCTGAAATCATAACAACAAACTGCAGCCCAACAGGCAACAACAGCTGTCAGTGTGTCAGTGTGCTGACTTGACTATGACTTGCCCCAAACTGCATGTGATTATCATAAAGTGTGCATGTCTGTAAAGGGGAGACTCGTGGGTACCCATAGAACACATTTTCATTCACATATCTGGAGGTCAGAGGTCAAGGGACCCCTTTGAAAATGGCCATGCCAGGTTTTCCTCGCCAAAGTTTACCGTACGTTTAGAGCGTTATTTAGTTTCCTTCGCTACAGGCTGGTATGACATGGCTGGTACCAATGGATTCATTAGGTTTTATAAGTTCACATGATGAAGTATCTTCACTCTAGCTTCAAAACTGAGCCCGCTACAAACCTAAAAAATCAAACGTTGCGTTAATGCGTTAAAGAAATTAGTGGCGTTAAAACAAATTTGCGTTAACACGTTATTATTGCGTTAACTTTGACAGCCCTACTTTAAATTGATTAAACTGAGAATGTAAAAAAACACAACTTGTACCAGTTCCAGGTAGTAATCGTTGATATAGTTTAAACAACGCTCGTCATTTTCAGATTGTAGGAAATACCTCCTAACTGACTTTCAAAGAAGGATTTGTCAAGACCAGTGAATTACATGCTCAGTTTAGATTTCTCTATTTAATTCTGAAGAGCATTTCCTATGATGGAGCAATAATAGTCTTTTAAAAGAAAATACAGGTGATATATTTTCTCTGTGTTTACCTGTATCCCTCTTACATTCCAAAAGTTGATCATCACCAAAGAGAGATCACAAATAACTAGGTTTTTTTTGTGTAGCCGTTGTTTTTATACGACAGGAGAGGCTACAGCTCAGAGAAAACTTATTTGTTTATGTATTTATTATTATTTATTTATTGAAGCGCAGGATGATGGTGTTGGTGAAGCTGTGTCGCTGGGTGTTGTAATTTTCTTCTAAACCAACAGACACATTTCCGTGCAGAAGTAAATGCTACATAATCACACTTCCTTCACGCTCAGGGCTTCACTGTTTCTCAGAAAAACAGCCGACACGCCGACAGAGCTACAAGAACTTCCTGATATGCAATCAGTGAAATCATGTTTTAAAAAAAATGCGGTGGGGAGGGGGACCAACATCATAAAAGTAAAATAATTAAATAAAAACCTTGTAAAGCTTAAAAGTGTTGTACTATATGGTTTAATAGCTAAAGACAAAATGTATTGTTGGACATAGATAACAGGACTTTTATAAGAATATATCTGTTGTTCCAAGTCGGTCTTTTGTTCGTTCGTTGTTCTTCGTTGAAAGTCGTGCCGAGTGTCACGAAAAAAAAAGCGGAAATTTGTGTCTATGTAGGTGAATCAAATACAGTAGATTACATTTCGTGACTATTTCACGAACTGCCGTGACACGGAGTTGTGATTATACACTAATGAAAACATAGTTATGAATTCTATACTCCATTTCTGCAAATAAATCACTCCCAACTACAGAACTTGCCTAAGAATAATCACATTTTTAAGTTTTCATCAGTATCAAAGTAATCCAGTGATAGTTGTTTGTACTTCCATGGGTTCATTGCAAACAGGAACGGCCAATAGACAATTCAGCATACTTTTAATGCCAATATTCGAAGAATAAAACAACTTAGAGCATGATTATCCCCCAGAGAAGTTGCAAAATCAAATGATATTCACTCTCTGTAATGTTGCTCTATCAATATTTTTTATTTTTTACATTTCTGAACCAACACTGATAGAAAATATACTAGTTTTTATAAGGATATATCTGTTGTTCCAAGTCGATCTTTTCCTAAACCTAAGTAAGTAATTTTATTTTGAAAAGATTGTAGTGGAAATTGACGTGCGTCACGGTTTACTGGGCATTCGTAGGAAAACGCACTAAAAACACGTTGAAAGTCGTGCCAAGTGTCACGAGAAAAAAAAAAAGACGAAATTAGATTGTGACAATCCCATAGGTGCTAATGAAAAGATAATACAATAAAAAAAGAGTCAGTGCCATATAAATATAAAAAATATAAAATATAATACAATCCATCCATCCATCCATCTTTAACCGCTTATCCGGGGTCGGGTCGCGGGGGCAACAGCTCCAGCAGTGGACCCCAAACTTCCCTTTTCCGGGCCACATTAACCAGCTCTGACTGGGGGATCCCGAGGCGTTCCCAGGCCAGACTGGAGATATAATCTCTCCACCTAGTCCTGATTCTTCCCCGTGGCTTCCTCCCAGCTGGTCGTGCCTGGAAAACCTCCCTAGGGAGGCGCCCAGGGGGCATCCTTACTAGATGCCCGAATATAATATATATAAAATATAAAAATACAATATGTATATTGATGAGATGACAGTTTTGCCAGATTATTGCACAAAGTGTCCGTCAGATAATTATATAATTATTGCACAGCATCAGATAATTATTGCACAGAGTGATCAGCATATGTTATTGCACATATCAGTAGATTTACAGTAATTACAAATTTACAAATCCCTTCACTTTTTATAATGTTGCTCTATCAATTTATATTTTTGACATTACTGAACCAACATTGAAAGAAAATATATATATTTTTAATAAGAATATATCTGTTGTTAATCTGCTGTATTGTAGTTTGATAATGACGTCAGATTTGTAACAGAGCGGCGGGGAGTGGGCGGGGACAGAATGATCCTCTCGACCAATCAGAGGCTCTTTATGCAAATGAGCTGGTCCGAGCGTCAATGTGGTCGCAGAGCAGTCTGGTGTTGAGCAGTAGAGAGAAGCGGAGCGGATTCAGAGAGACTGTTTTCTCCGTCTATAATCTCTGGATGGCTGGTTAACCACACAGAAAAACACTCCAGTTCTCCAGCTTCTTCTTCACATGTAAAAGAGGATATTTTTTACTCACTTGTTGTTACTGGAGTCACACAGAGAGAGAGAGACGAGCTGCAAGATGAAATACAAAGTAAGTGAAGCGGAATCGATACTTTCATTCTCTCTTGTAATGATTGCTACAAAATGTCTATTTGAATCATTCTTCATAGAAGAGTCGACTTCTATCAAACTTTAGTTTTTTCTTCATGGTGGTAATTATAAGTTATTTAAATTAGTGCATCCGGGTTTGTTTCAAAAATCCAAAAAAAAAAAAGGGAAACTGCTGAGAGGATGTTTGTGGTTTATATATATGTGTGTGTGTAAATGTCATTTTTTGTAGGATAAATCATTCAGTTGTTTTGTAATGCATCATCTGTGCCTTTAGGCTACGTTTATTGCCACCTGACAGACAGACAGGGGCGTAAATAGAGTAGAAACATTACAACCCTCCTCATCCTCACCCTTTAAATAAAAAAAAAAGTAGAAGTAGATACAGAAATATGTTTTTTTCAGATTCTACAAAGACTGTTAAGATATTGTAAAAGACTAAACTGAGAGTCATGTTGCCACCTAGTGAGAATAAAAAGCACATTCTACCTTATTATTGCTTCTATGTCCACTTCAATGACACTACTTGTTGTTGGACTTTTCAGTTTTATTTAGTTGAGGTTAGGCTTGAGCAATATGGATTCATCTATATTCAATCAATTCAATTTATTTTTATATAGCGTCAAATCCTAACAGAAGTTATCTGGAGGTGCTTTATATATAGAGCAGGTCTTAGACCGTACACCATACATATATATTGTGATGCATTTCATTTCCTTGAAACTCATATTACAAACAGTTTTATTAGGGTGGCTACTAACAATCATATTCATTATCTATTACTGTACCATACTGTATTGTTTTCTTGATTGATCAATTAATTGTATTTTTAAAATGTTAACAAATTGGCAATCACCCTGTTCCCTAAGCTCATGGGGACTTCTTAAAATGTCAAAACTCAAAGATATTCAACTCTTAAGATCACAATCAAGACGATTTTGGGCTTGATTCCTTCCTTCCCGACAATCATGATGGTACTAAAGATGATCTTTCCAGATATTCCTGTGGTGGGAGGTATGTTAAGAGTGTTTTTTTACATCCCCCCCTATAGGCTCGGAAGTAAATATTCAATATTTATGATCGGATATCCTGTCGTGTGTGGGGGGGAACCCCGATGACGCAGTCACGTGGGAAAGAACGATAGCCAATTGAGAACCAAGCTGACTGAAGAAGGAGGGATAACAACCGCCGCCGTCATGGCGACCGCGGCTAATGCATGAGCTAATGCAAAACGTGAAGCATAAAGTAGTAGTAAGATGGAGCTCAGATATGGAGGACCGACTTGGTGATTTGTGGCATCAACACGAGTGTTTATTTAACGAGTCTCCATGACTTCATCCATCCTTCCTTCATGAATTTTCACAACAAAGTAGTGCAAAGACTAACATCGCTAATTCTTCAAGCCCGTCGTCCGCCATGTTTGTTTACACTAAAGTTTGATCGCCAGAGATTTTGCGAGATTTCCGTTTTCTTTTTAGTCGGGACTCTTGTTGTTTATGAATGGAATCTGTGAGTGTGTGGTGTTTTGGCTGTTTTGGCCAAATCGTTGCTCTCCACACACCATAGGAACTAAACTGTTAAATTTAACACAACATGTCGTCATGTGTATCTGTTAAGATTTGATGAATCTTTTTTTAGTGTGGGTCAGCCTTAAGGTGAAGAAAAGCAGCAAAACTGAGATGCTGGAAGTAGGAAACGTTTGGCATTTTTGCTTGAAAGATGCCTTAAACCATGGATTTATCGTCAAAATCGACTAATTGGTTATTTTTTAATGGGGTTTATCCAGTGAGTTAAATGACTAAAACATCACATTGATACAACAATCCTTTTACAGTTAGAGATGTTAAAGCTACCTAACCTCCTAGTTACTTTATATCAAAAACTGTATTGTCATATTTTCCACTTCTAGCTGAGATCGTTTGACACTTTCACTTAAAAATGAATCACGTCGTCGGGAAATCTCTCTGATGCGGTCAGGTTGCTCTTTACTTCAGCAGACGCTCTGTTACTCATTGAGCTTTTACTTTGTG
This sequence comes from Sebastes umbrosus, assembly GCF_015220745.1. NCBI lineage: Eukaryota > Metazoa > Chordata > Actinopteri > Perciformes > Sebastidae > Sebastes > Sebastes umbrosus. Next base: position 26,100,521 of record NC_051283.1, on the reverse strand, counting down.
ATGGACAGCTTCATCTGAGGCAGATCTGGATAGTTGACAAGTCTTGATCTCACTGGTCCGCTGCTTTGTGAACACCATTTGTAAAACCCAGAGCATTTAGAAAGTTAAAGTGTCATCTCCCCTACGCTTCAGTCTGCCTCACCATATTAGGGAAGCAAAAAACTGTGCAACGTGTTTGGATGATTCAGGGGTTTTTGGAAGGGCAGTGGCTGTTTTCTGAAGTGTGAAGTAGCCGTTTTTGGCTCAGACACAGTTTGGATCTCTTTTTCTCCAGCGTCCACTGGGACTTGTGTCACTGTTTAGCAGGGCGTGGTGGTGATTTTGAGGGTGGTGCGCTGCACGCTGTGTGTCTCATGCGTCATGGTCCGAACTGAGTCACTGTCCGGTTAAGTATTCACAGAGCGGAGAGAGAGAGAGAGAGAGTTGGAGCAGTCACGGGTGATGATGTTTTTGGGCCCGAGGCCAAAAGGGTGAGCGTAACAAGGATTTCAGGAGGAGGAAAACAACCTTGATCGGGTCTCTCCGTGATCAAACAAGATCAGTGGATGTTAAATAAATGTGATCAGTGTTTCCAAGCTCCTATAGGAAGGAGATCTGTGACGCAAAAAACTGCGTCTACGCTTCTTTGTTTGCCTCAGGCGAGATAAGGAGAGCATAGAAATCATGCTCTTTGCTGATGATAAACATATCTGCATTATGCAACAACGCTGCCAGAGGGGAAAGTAGGGTGGCAGGAAGAGAGAAGAAAGGCAGGGAAATCAGAGGACACATTTTGCGTCACTGCCGTGTTTATCGAGTTTCTCTCACACAGATCCTTGTTTAAATCTGTTAAACAGTGTCAAAGTTTACTATTTCACCAATCAGATCTCAGCCGGTGATGAATTATTCACAGCTATATTGAGCGCTCTTTTCCTCACAGAGTGGTAATGTTTCAACAGAGGCTTAACGAGGCGGTTGGCGCCCCGTCCCATGTCCTGAGGTGAGGTGAGGTGCAGACGCTGCCCCCCTCCCCTCTGGTTTCCAGCTCGTGTTCAGGTGTGAAGGGAAGGCTTGTCTTCCATAGGTCACCTAATGCGTATATAATCCCCCTGATGGGTCCGCACACACACAGAGGGATCTCTTACAGAGAGGCCCAGATGTTTCTGAGCAGGGAGAGCGTGATATATGAAGTAGTTTAAAGGAACAGTTCAACATTTTGAGAAAATATTTCTTTCGGGTGGAGAGTTAGAGGAGATTTATAAACCACTCTCATGATCTGTACCAGTGGGAATCCTCCGGGTCTGAAAAGTGAAGCCAATGCTGAAGTGCCTTAAACTTGCATTCTTTCTAACAGCCAGCAGGGGGCGACTCCTCTGGTCGCAAACAAAGAAGTCTGATTGTATAGAAGTCTGTGAGAAAATGAGCCTACTTCTCACTTGATTTATTACCTCAGTAAACATTGTAAACATGAGTTTATGGTCTCAATCACTAGTTTCAAGTCTTCTTCAATACAGCATGATGTTCATTTAGTAGATTATGGTCCCATTTAGGGCGGGGCTACCTTGTGATTGACAGGTCGCTACCACGGCATTGTCCAGGCTGGGAGTTGTATGTGTTTCCATTTCATGAAAGTTAATTGTAACATTTTGGTCACCTAAAAAATGTCTTATTCAGCGTTGGGTTGTACTTAGCTTCACCTTCTCGTGTCACTTCTGGTTGCAAAAAACCAAGATGGCGGCGGTCAAAATTCCGAACTCGTGGCTTCAAAACGGCAGTCCACAAACCAGTGGGTCACGGTGACTACGTCCACTTCTTATATACAGTCTATCGTCTGTTCCTGAAGCTGGAGACAGGCAACGAGTAGCTTAGCTTAGCATAAAGACTAGAAACGGGGATACAGCTTCAGCTATGTGTCATTTGTTTATTAAAAAAAATGAAATGTAAAAACAGCAAATTGATGTTTTACGGTGGATTGGACTGTCCGTTACATACTATAAGGCTACAGCCAGGTAGCTTAGCATAGCATAAAGATTAAAAACCTTTTAATCTCTTGGAGTTTAACTCCCCGTAAAACCACAACTTTGACTTTTGTACATATTAAACAAGATATAATTGTGAGTTTCTGAGGTGCTGCTAGCCGTTTCCCCTTTGTTTCCAGTCTTTATACTAAGCTTACTGTCCCCTGGCTCCAGCTTCACCACACAGATATAAGAGTGGTATAACTCTTCTCAGCTAACTTTCCACTAGGAAGACAATAAGAGTATTTACCAAAAATGGCAAACTACTTCTTTAATGCTTTATGACACAACTTTCTGTTGCAAAATAAGTTAAAAAAAGAAAAGTCCCCCTAGTTCATTCTCACCCAGAGACTTCCACAACCTTCAAACTCATTCCTTCGTAGCTGACGTAACTGTTGCAGAAATAGCTTCACGACCACAGTGAGGAGTGATTAGGTGAACCCACATTCTGGCCGATAGTATGTGTGTGTGTGTGTGTGTGTGTGTGTGTGTGTGTGTTTTTTCTTTAGTGTTTCTTTTTTTTATGGGTTCAGGCTCCAGGCACTGGTCCAAAAGCAGAGAGGGCTGGAGGAGAGCGGAGCAGACATTGTTCTGAGAGGGAGGAGGAGGAGGAGGAGGAGGATCTGTGATGCTGAAAGGGCCTGCAGAAAATGAAAGAAAGAGGAAGTTGTGGGGGGGAACGAGAGGGCAAACAGAGTTGGGTGGCGGTATAGTGGTGGTGTCGGGGGGATGGGAGGTTGAGGAGCGCCCTGTGTGAATGAGAGCATTCCAGGCGGCGATGGTGCGTGGGAAGGTTGTTGGGAAGATGCACATGATTGTTTCAAGGTGCCCCTTCACATTGTTAATGAGTCTGGCAGCACCGGGATGCTCAGTCTCTTCTGTTCAGTCTGTTCAGACGGAGACATTTGTATTCTCCTGAGAGAAAACCAGAGAAAAACCTCTGCTAAGTTGCAGTGAAATAGCTTTTCCATGCTTCTCCGCAGGCTCTCTCTATCTCATTATGATATTGAGTTCAACACAGATCGTTTACTGAACCACTGCTAGTTAAAAAAGCCACGCTATTATCACGCTGTGACGTCGAGGTTTCACTACATTCCAGTGCAGGACGACTTCCAAGTTTGCTCCTGTGCAAGATTTTCAGCGAGCGTGAAGAGCTTCTCCTCCCCCCCACTCCCCCCAGCCAGAATGAATAGCAGCCCCTCCAACCAAACCCCCCCGCCCCTCCCGCTGCGCCCTCGCACCGCGAGCCAGCCATTAACATTTGAAAACGGTCAGCGGGGAGACAGACTACATTGTGTGCTCGTTTCAGCCAGAGAGAGAGAGACAGAGAGAGACAGAGAGAGAGAGAGAGAGACTACCCAACATCAGCAACAATGCTTATAATCATTTCCATGTTTGACCTTTGGCGGAAATCATTCTCGCCACCCCCTTCCTCCCCCCCCCCCCCCTTGAGGAATGCCAGCTATTTTGCAGGGTCATCTCTCAAGATGTAGCGGGCCTCCGTCAGCTCGGTTCGACCCTGTGGAGAGTCGGTCCTCGTGGCTGATAAGAGGAGGCGTGACAGCTGAGGAAGTGTGTAAATCCACGGCACTGAATCAGTTACTTGTTTGTGCTTTGAAAATGTGTTTGTCAGTGACTTTAAAGGCGTTCATACTTGTATTTTGGGTTTCTACTAGAACATGTTTACATGCTTTGATGCTCAAAAAACACTTATTTTTTTACCTGTGAATATACCTGTATTCACCCTCTGTCTGAAACGCTCCGTTTTAACACACAGCTCCTGAAAAAGCCCAGTCTGCTCTGATTGGCTTAGCAGAAAAATATGGTGCACTTTTGCAAAGGTAGTTCTCAAGCCGTTGGTGGTATATTCTAATGAGCCGGCATGTGACATAGGAAGGGGAGCCACATCTGAATGGCTTGTTGAATCACATGTTTTCTGATCTAGTCAGCCCACAAAATACTGACTGGGTTGTTCTTATTTCACAGTCTGCAGGCACTCTAGATACCCAGATGTATGAGCACAACCACTGAAGAAGTGACATTTTTCATGATATGTCCCCTTTAACTGGCTGGACGTGATGTAGGTTTGGTAATCGATTAGTTGTTTCAGTCAGTTTTCTCCAGTTCCAGCTTCTCAAATGTGAGAATTTTTCAGTTTTTCTTTGTCATATATAAAATTAAACTTTAAGGCGCCATCTCGGGCTCTGGGGAATTAAAATATGCATTTGTTTTACTATTTTCTTTACAAAATTATTGTTATGCATCTGAGAAGTGACTAAAAATCCGCCCTCTCCTGCTGTTGAACTGTTACTTATTTATTCCCTTGAGTTATTTTACAACGGTGAATGATAAAGTATACTTCCTTATGTTCTTACCTTAGCTCTAGTTTGTGATTTCCAACATTCCTGATAGCAACATTGTTTGTGGTTTGTTGAGGCTTCAGATTCCTCTGTGGGGATTGTTGAAGGTTGGTGCAAAATAAAAAGAAGATCCCTTGGGGTATTCTCTACCATTAAACCCCCCACTGTGGTAGCAGGAAATAAATCAAAATGATTGACTGAACATTAACTGGAAACTAACAAAGTCTTTTTTTAAGCTTTGAGCGAGAATTAAAAAAAATTCTCTGGTTCAAGCTTCTTCAATGTCAAGATTTAGTTGTTTTTTTCAGTTTTCTATCAATGTAAGTTGAATATCTTTGGGTTTTGGACTGTTTGTCAGCTCAAAATAAGACATTTAAAGACACCACCTTGGGTTCTGAGTGGTTTTCAAAGGCATTTTTTACAATTAAAATGATATAAAAATACTTAAGAAATTGAATTTATAATGAAAATAAGACCTAATCACATGGTGACATAAATAGAGAAAATACAAAATCTAAAAGTAATGTTTTCAAAAGCACTAAAGTGTTAGTAAATGTGTTGGTAAATGGTGAATAATAAACTACAGAGTCTCCCTTTATCTCGGATGCCCTTCATGTCTCAAAGGGGGAAGATGGCAGCCTCAGTTGTTTGTCTTTTTTCTGTCTGTGAGATCTTTGCGTAGCGTGAAATCGGGAAGACACTTGAGTGAATCTCCATCTCATTGGCTATTCCTATATGTAAAAACCATTCAATGTGGCCCTGCGGAGATACCATGAAAACATATTTCACATCTCGGCTAATGCCCCCTGGAGGGATTAGCTCCCGTCTCCGGGGGTTACCACGACGCACTCGTGTTCCCTCGTTTGGCATCAGTTCCGAGCTTGGAAATAATCCACCGCTCTGCTCCGCCAAACTCTCAGCGCCTCTTGGCTGGTCGCCCCATGAATACCATCCATACTGTTGTGTTTTTTGTGTGTTTTTTGACCCCTGCAAGTGCAGAAAATTGTCTTTTGTAGGTCAGAGGTTAATGTCAGCAACCACAAACAAAAAGCCCCTTACAGCTCGCAGAGATTCACGGCTCTGCTCGTCAACAGCGCGGATGCCGGGGCCAACACGGGTCCTCAGATTGAAGGACAGTTTCTCTTCCTGCTGCTTCACACAGTCCTGGAATGACTTGGCAGAATATGAGAGGCAACGTTGCACAAAATGTTTCCCCAGCAGCCATTCCAGTTCACAGAATTCAATACACTTCTTTTTTTTTAGAGAGAGAATATCTCCAGTGTGGCTTTCACGTCTAATTATAGGTTGTACTTGGCGTTCAGGAACCAGAGCGAGGGAGTCCAAGATGTGAAGTGATAGGACGAGGTCAGTGGAAGCCTGGAAGGCTAAGGAGGAGGGCGTCATGTCAAGTTACCTTGTAGTTTATGTGACTTATGAATGGACAGAGTGAGGAGGAGAACAGTTATTTTTTACCGAGAAGTTACTCAGTCGCTTCCTGTGACTTATCAAAAGGTGCCATGTCGGCCCACGTGCTATTGCGTCACAGCTTTTACTGCTCTAACTGGCTGAGGTTGCAACACTTCAGTAGGAGTGGTAGAAATTAGGCAACGAAATCACTACTTTCATTAGAAATCAATCTGACCTTTATATTTTTGTCGATAAAATGTCAGAAAATTAAAAAACAAAAACAACAGTCACAAAATGACATATTGAAATGTCTTTTTTTTGTCTGACCAACAGTCTCAAAACCAAAAATATTCAAAAAGTAGCAGCTTTTGATAAGCTGGAAATAACAAATGTTCGTTTTTAATTCATCTTCTGTCAACTGACTAATGAGTTAATCGACTATTAGATTCAGCTGTAGTAGAAATGAAGGAACTGATTCAGTGACAACACGGTAGTTCTTTCCAAGACAATACTTTGAGGAATTACTGACAGCAAAACAAGCCAACGCTAACACTGACATAATACCATAGACTGTATAGAAGTAGAAGGGGACACAGTCAGCACCCATTGGTTTGTGGACCTCCGTTTGGAAGCCTCAAGTTTCAGTTTCAGTTTCAAGTTTATTTGTCATATTCATTTAAAAGTACAGTGTACAGTGAAATGCAATGAAATGCATTTTATCCTGGCTCTCTCTCAGCCCTTAAAATCTATAAATAGTACAGTTGATAAATACTACAATAAATAAGACAATACCTAAGAATAAAATTGAGCAATTTGGCCATCGCCATCGCCATTGCAACCAGAAGTGACACAAGAAGGTGGAGCTAAGTACAACCGAACGCTCCGGTGACCAAAAAAGTTATAATAAATTTTCATGAAGTGAAAACACGGACAACTCCCAGCCCGGACAACGCCGTGGTAGCAACCTGTCAATCACAAGGGCCCTGAAGCATCCCCTGTTTGACTCTAAATAGGACCATAATTTACTAAAAGGACATCATGCTGTATTGAAGAAGACTTGAAACTAGCAACTGAGACCATAAACTCATGTTTACAATGTTTACTGAGACAAGTGAGAAGTAGGGAACCCTCCACTTTTATTCTACCCATCTCTATCAAAACAGCTGCTCCACAAAAAAAGAGGCATAGCCTAGTTGGCAAACAGTTATGAGAAACGGGGTCTGGCACTAATATGTCTTTTGAATAAACTGTTAGCAAGCTGGCTAGCTGTGAGAGCTTGTTGTTTTGAGGAAAAACTGTCATGGCTATTTTAGAAAGGGGTCCCTTGATCTCTGATCTCCAGATATGTGAATGTAAATGGGTTCTCTGGGTACCCACGAGTCTCCCCTTTACAGACATGAACACTTTATGATCATCACATGCAGTTTGGGGCAAGTCATAGTCAAGTCAGCACACTGACACACTGACAGCTGTTGTTGCCTGTTGGGCTGCAGTTTGCCATGTTATAATTTGAGCATATTTTGTATGCTAAATGCAGTACCTGTGAGGGTTTCTGGACAATATCTGTCATTGTTTTGTGTTGTTAATTGATTTCCAATAATGAATATATACATACATTTGCATAAAGCAGCATATTTCCCCTCTCCCATGTTGATAAAAGTGTTAAATACTTGACAAATCTCCCGTTAAGGTACATTTTGAACAGATAAAAAGAGTGTGATTAATTTGCGATGAATTATGGACAATCATGTAATTAATCGTGATTAGGTATTTTAATTGTTTGACAGCCCTAATATAAAGACATTGATCATAGCATCTTTATCTCAACACAAGCAGTAACACAAGGCACATTTACATGGGCCTACTTCATTTAGTAAACTACACCGTTACCCACAGTTTCAGTCATGCATATGCACTGACTAAACAAATATCTCAGCTCTCAAACGGGGATGTTTTGAGCATCAGTGGTTTGTCACAGCTTGCAGTGTGGTTAGACGCAACACGGCACATCATATCCTGTCGAAGATGTGTCGGGGTTTAGAGATTTCCTCGCAGCGCTGCAGCAGCAGCTCGTGAATCACAAATGAGAAGGAGAGGGAAGGTGGTGGGTGTCATATTTACACTGGGGATACAATAGCCTTTTATGCAGAATGAATGGAGCCTTCTCCATCAGCCTGGAGGAGCTTGGTGTGTTGTGTCTTGATGCCTGCGGTCCAGTGAGAATCTGTGTCACAAAACAAAAATTCTGCTATATGCAGCTTGTTAAAATGAAACAAACAAGCCAGTGACGTGATTGCGGTCCACTAATCGATGGCTGATGACCATGACGAAGGCCATGAGGCCGGAATAAGCTATTGATTGTTTAACATTTAATACCAACTCACTGTAACTGTGTCAAAACTATTGATTTACAGCAGCTTGCATAAGATCCCAGTCATTGTTGTGGCAGCGCTGCATGTGTTGGATCACGTTTCCCTGACTTTAAAATCTAAGTTGTGACATTTTCCAGAAAGACTTTTTTTCAGTTTCACCGGGCCTGCTATGTAATTATGTTAATACACGGCCCACTGGCTTAGGCTGTAATCAGAGGGTCAACCTTCCTGAAAACTGTCCAAATGAAGAAATTACCATGTGCTCTGAGCTCTGAACCGCTTCCCATGAGCCCTTCCTACCCAGAACCCTTCACACGGCCCATTTATTTGAACTGGCTCTCACCCGCACTCTGAGGAACGGCTCGTAAAATGTCATCAGGTCCTCATTACCGTCATTACTATAATTATTTTCTATATTTAACCATGTGAAATGAGGCCAAATGAGTGTGCTGGTTCGCCCCTTTTTTCTGCGAACCACCCCGGGACGCGCGTTACAGTTGGTACGGCCCTAATTTTCTCACAGTCGGAGCGCACCACTTTTTTTTTTTGGGATGCAGGTTGTGTTTGTTTGGGTTGAAAACATCCTTTGAAAGTAGGGCTGCTCCCGTTGCCGTGGGGACGCTGTGTTTCTGCTATGCGGTGTGGTTGTGTCTTTGGCCGCAGTAGCAGGGGAATTTGAGTATTTGTGAGCTTGTTTAGCCAAAGCCACCTTCATTATTATTAGATTGATGTGCACCCCGGAGAGGCCGAGCCAAAACCACCCAGAGAGCTCTTTACGGAGAGCAAAGGTGGGGCCCTTTCAGCCGGCGGTGAAGTTACGTAACGCTTTTTCTTTTTGGATGGTCAGCGCTGGCTTTCCACACAGGACGTTTATACTGTTTGTGTTCAGGCGAGACGCTAGTGGAAAAAAAGAGGCCTTGTTGGTGTGGAGGTGTGTGAGTCAGAGAGCGGAGGGGCTCAGACAGCTGGGTCTGCAGGCTGTATATCCAGCTCCAGGTGCGAATCTGGACAGCTCAGCTTCACATGTTTTTAATGACCAAAACATACGTGAGAGCGTCTTCGAAACCAGATGTTGCAGAGGGCACTATGAGACCTGGGAGACCCCCAAATATAAAAATATACATGTGTAAAGGAGTTTTATACCTCCTTTTTTATCTTTTATACTTTTTAATATCCTGATCTGTTTTTCAATAATTAGGCCAAAGTTTGTTAAGCTTCATCTTTAACATCTTCAACATCAACAACAATCAGTCATCAAGCAAAAATAGTGAAAAAAATACCAAACACTCTCTCAGATGTGAGGATTTTCTGCTTTTCTCTGTTTTATATCTTAGTAAACTGAATATCTTTGGGTTTTGGACATTTGGTTGGACAAAACAAAACATTTGAAGATGTCACTTTGACAGTGGGAAGCTTTTTCATTATTGTTTGACATTTCATATTATTAAATTGCAGTGGAAATAATTGTTAGTTGCAGCTCAAGATGTCTCAAAATTCCTTGTTTTATTCACCATTGGGCCAAAAAAAAACAAATATTCAGTTCACTATCAGATGTGACAACGACAAGTGGCAAATTCTCACATTTCAGAAGCTGAAATCAGAGAATATTTGGCATTTTAGCTTAAAAAAAGGATTCAAATGTATAATACGTGTTTAAAATTGTTGCAGATGTATTTTTTTTTGTCGATTAATGGATGAATCGTTGCAGCTCTAAATAAGAACAAATGGTAGAAAACTGGATCGATGAAACAAGGTTAAACAATCCAGTAAAGTGGAATAAAAGAAGAATAAACTTTCTGATAAAAGTATATTTTAAAGCATACTGAGTTATTTCCTCAGAAATGTTCAATATCTTGTATGAAGCAACACATGGGCTCTTATGGGCTTAAAAAGCCTGAAATATAGCAAAGAGCAAAGCCATTAAAAGAGCGATAGGATCTTGTTTTCTCTGTTCACTGCTGCCAACCTGCGTTATTTCATTAATATTTAAAGGTCAGGACCAGAACCGCTTTGTATTTACATTAGCAAGCAACAGAACGCCTCTGGCCTCGCCGACTCGTAACGGATAACTTCCTGGAAGCTCGACCGTGGGTGAAGCACAAGGGGCCCTCCCCGCCTGCCCACTGACAAATGGCAAACACATGTGTTTATAGGAGGATCAATGGCGAGCGGTGGAGTCACCGTGTTGTGACTAACCAATGTTTACACCAGAGATCTGACGCCCGCTTTAATAGTCAGTTTCACCTGCTGCGATTACAGCGATGCAGCTGACTGAAGCAAACAGAAAAACAGGAGCGTCACTTAAAACAAAAAAGGATCTGCGTGTATCTGGTAGCCATTACAGCTAACAACGTGTTAGTTCAATGTGATGAAGGGGTGATGTTTTCTGTTTCACATCACCCATCAGGTTTGACATGTATGACTCTTTATCGGTCCAGGTGCTATTAAAGTGGTCATGATCTCCATTTATATTGTCTGTATGTTTACTTCCTCACAAGCTTCGCCACAGTATAACTGAACCACAGTGAGAATGAAGAATAGTGTGAAAACGTGTCAAACTCTTCTCTTTTTGGGAGGCTTGTGGTCGCCAGGCTCACCACAGTGGACGATACTGTATGTGTTCAAGTTTGTTGCAGCATTTTTAAACACAAACTTTAACCGATGTGTGATTTTGAGGCCGAGTTAGTTTGCTCAGGGACTGCCAGCGATGATGACAGTTTGAGCTTTTTATCAAGGTGTTAAGACGTAAATATAAAATGGTGATAGCATTTATGTTTTGTCATTGACATTGGCTTTACATCCTCATCTTTCAGGTCTAATTTTGCAAAATCAACCAATTTTTTTAGCTTTAGATTAGGGCTGTCAATCGATTAAAATATTTAATCAGAATTAATCGCATGATTGTCCATATTTAATTGCAATTAATCGCAAATTAATACATTTTTATCGTTCAAAATGTACCTTAAAGGGAGACTTATCAAGTATTTCATATATGTATTATTGGAAATCAATTAACGACACAAAACAATGACAAATATTGTCCAGAAACCCTCACAGGTACTGCATTTAGCATACAAAATATGCTCAAATCATAACATGTCAAACTGCAGCCCAACAGGCAACAACAGCTGTCAGTGTGTCAGTGTGCTGACTTGACTATGATTTGCCCCAAACTGCATGTGATTATCATAAAGTGGGCATGTCTGTAAAGGGGAGACTCGTGGGTACCCATAGAACCCATTTACATTCACATATCTTGAGGTCAGAGGTCAAGGGACCCCTTTGAAAATGACCATGACAGTTTTTCCTCGCCAAAATTTAGCGCAAGTTTGGAGCGTTATTGAACCTCCTTTGTGACAAGCTAGTATGACCAATATAAAGTATAAAAGTATCAAAGTGGTAGCTAAAAACTAGAGAAATTTGACGAAGGTGACAAAATACAAAATGACCATAAAGCATTGTTTATTACACCGAACAACTCCATTAACAGGAAACTAAATACTCATTTGTAGTTAAAGCTCAACGCGCTCCATGTGGTGTTCTTGATCTGACAGCTGGTTGCAGCGATCACTGTAATGAGCAGAGACAAAAGGAGCGTGATACGTGCTGTTCTGGTGTCTACGAGGTGATTTCATTTCTCCTCTGAGCATCAAACACCAAGCAGTTAACCACAGCAGGTCAGCCGCTCATTTTTTTCGCACTCGGTCCAGACCTGTCGTACGAGTCACGTACTGACAGTCTGCCTTTCTCCGCAGGGGGGAAAAAAAACATTCATTCAACTCATTTGACACCTTAACCTCTGTTATCTGAATATTATAGATATGAATAATATCTGTTTCTCTGTCCAGTATTATCCTGACAGTGTAACATCACTTACTGCCGGCTGTAATAGTCTGTCAGTCTAATATCTCTGAGACGGTCACGTCCCCTTGGCGCTGTGCTGTGGACCACTTTGCTTTACAAAGATGTTTTTTAGTGTTTAACTTACATAACTCTGGTTTATTTCGCGTCCCTTAACATCACTAGTGATGCTGCTAAACTTGATATCTTTTTGTCTGCAGGACTGGAAGCTGCTAAAGTTTGAAATTATGTAGTTTTACTCCTCCGCATCGGAAACAGCCGTCCGTACAGCCGTCCGTACCATTCTTGTGAACGTGTTGTTATCTCAGGAACTCCTTGAAGGAATTTCTCCCACAAACGTCAACTCAAGAATGAACTGATTAGATTCTTGGTGGTCAAAAGTCACTGTGACCGTACAGAACATGTTTTGGCCATAACTCAACCATTGGTATGCCAATTATGACATTTCACACGAATGTCTTAACAAGATAAAATGATGACTTGACGACATTCTGGAGAGATGTGGATGTAAACTGCAACTTGACTGGTTGGCGGAGGCATACGATTATGGGGCAGTATTTCTAGTTGTGAATGAAACTTGCCCACAAACTCATCAAAATCAAACCTCAAAACACACTTTTATTCCCTGGCTTGTGGCTCGGCATGAGAGTTGACTATTTTATTCCTTTTCTCCTTTCCTATTGGTCTCAACGCTTTTATTATTTTAACGTCCTGTTGGTGTTTTATTGTGTTGTTTTTATGTTTGTTTGTTTTGGGGGGGTTTTTTTATGTGTAATTGTACAGCACTTTGATCAACTTTGTTGTTTTTTTAATGTGCTTTATAAATAAATTTGGATTGGATTGGACAATGGAAAGAGAGTTTGGTGAATCAGACTTGTACAAAGAAACCTCACAGAAGTTTATGATAAGAATATGAACATGTTCTCGCATGAGGCCCGATGTCTCAAATATATCCAACTCTAATTGCAGCTGCAGTTTGTAATCACAGCAATCAGCATTTTGTTTCCTCACGGATGCCTCTGCCAGCCCCGATCAAATTATTGCAATGAGTGTGAACATGCAGGTCCGCTCCCATCGGGCGGCGTCGCCCTTTGCGGGTCACAAGCAAACTTGCTGGTCCGTGGTGGGGGGGCGATTGTGAGGGTGTAATTGTGCGACAGGTGTTGCTGGCTAATGGCCCTGACAGTGCACTTTGACAATAGCCAGGGAGGCCAGAGAGGCCAGGCCCGCAGTGAGAGATAACGATGTTAGTAGCAGAGAGAATTTCACGTGGGAACTGAATGAATCAGGCCTGGTAGGAAAGAGGAAGGCCAAAGAGGGTTCAAGAAAGCCTCAAAGTGGACTTCCTGGTTCCCACACTGAGCTACTGAAGGGTGAGGCGTTAATGACGTGATCCAACAAAGAAAGGTACTAGAGAGATAAGGTAAACTGAGTGATACGTTTCCTTTGAGCTGCTGTATTTGGATGCTTTAAGTCGCTGTTTCCTGTTGACATGTTTCTGATAATCCTCACTCTGTAGAAATATTCATTTTTGATCCAAATGTGCATGTAGCATGTAGTCCGATTTAGGAATCAGATTGTATCCTCTACTCAGCTCGTTACATCTGTGATTTATGGAGATTTATGAAAATGTAAAGTGAGCAGCAGCGTGGTTTCAACTCTTCTGTCCCTCCGAGGTTTCAGTTTCATTATGAGATACTCTTTTGCCGTTTTATTGCCGAAGCAGAAGCAATAAACGTCAACAAAAGATGTGTTACTTATTCTTTTATTGTCTTTACAAGGCCCATCTGACTGGGTAGTGGTGCTGCAAACAATATAAATGAAGTTGAGTTGTTCGCACGAAACAGACAAGCTGACAACTCTTCCCTCAGTATCCGACGTTAAGGTGCCCTTGAGCAAGCCGCTTAATCCCTAATTGTATTTATGGAGCTTACATAGTTTAAAGTACAGGACTGTTGTTGTGCCGGGCAGCTCCTAGGAGTTAAAGTTTGTTATTATGCGAGTGTGAAGCAGCTGAAAAGGAGCGTTCATAGTCGGTTAACTCCTTCCATGGATGAATAAAGGCTAAAGGAGAAAAGACTGATGCATTTACTGAGGCAATTAGTCTTTAAATGCCTCTTTCAGACGTCGAAGTGGCACACTCTGGGGGTTTTCCTATCTCCAAAATCTGTGGTTTGGAGTCATTATCCCTCCGCCCTCGCTGGCCCTTTAGATAACTGTGCCCCGGAGCAGCGAGCAAGCTGAGAAAATCCCATCAAGTTCAGATTGGTTTTGAAAGACATCTGGTGTGGAGCTGGGGGCTAATGGGATCCTGTATGGTAATCTGAAGTGAAGAGAAAAGTTCACCAGCATGTCATTCACCAAAGCGTTGTAAAACTGCCATAGAAGTATCGTAAGTGATTAAACTCTAGTGTTTCAAAGGAAGAGTTTGGCATGAGGAGATTGATTCCACTCTAATGTCTGAGACTGGTATCGATCTTCTCATCTAACTAAGCAAGAAAACGAATACATTGATTTCCCAAAATGTGAAATTGTGTCTGAAACGTTTACTTATTTTATTTATAGGTATTGTTAATTTTAATACTTATTTATTTTATCCTATTTTATTGCACTGATAGGAGCTTGGAGAAACAATATTTTGTTTCCTTCTGTGTATGCAAATACTCAGTGAAATGACAATAAAGTGAATCTTGACTAAACGTTGCAGCTCTAAAATGAAGCAACTGACTTTTGTCTAAAGAGTATCTGCTTCTTCTTTCTGCAGAACCTGATGGCTAAAGCATTGTACGACAACATGCCGGAGTCCCCCGAGGAGCTGGCCTTCCGTAAAGGGGACATCCTGACGGTCATCGAGCAGAACACAGGAGGCCTGGAGGGCTGGTGGCTCTGCTCCCTGCACGGCCGCCAAGGCATCGCCCCCGGCAACCGCCTGAAGCTGCTGATCGGACCCATGTTCGAGGCCCAGTCGCCGACAGCCGCAGCCGGCGCCGCCCAGTCCCCCTCTCAGAGCTCGGCCTATCAGCAGAAGGCTGGCTCAGCGGGGGCTCAGGGGATCTACCAGGTCCCACCGTCCCTCCAGAGTCCACAGCAGCAGCAGCAGAGCATCTACCAGGTTCCTCCCTCACAAGACATCTACCAAGTCCCACCAAGGAGTACTCTAGCTGCTGACAACACACCGAGCAAGGTGAGACAGGAAGAACTACATTACCTTCTCCTAGGGCTTTAACTAATGACTATTTTCATTATCAGTGAATCTACCAATTAGCTTTTTGATTAATCGTTTAATCCAATCACGCACCATGGACCAGCTATTAGCGCTCCTTTAAGTAAAGAGGAGGAACTCATCAGTGAACTCCCGAGGTGATTGGTTGGAGGGAACGCTTGTGGACTATTGGCTCTTTTGTCAATAAAATG